>NW_019733985.1:0-819 GCF_002891405.2 Cryptotermes secundus
TACTCATCCTGCAGGCCAGACAACGCTGAAATCTCTATACAAATAAATCTGACAATTGACTGACTCTTTGTTATTTTTACCAGGATCCGGCTCTAGGCGATCCGTTAACAACATGGAATCAGAAGAAGTATTCATCTCCTCTGATGGCCCAGAGTCACAAGGAAGGTAATTATAATTCTATAGTTATATACTGGTAGTATTTATTTTGTTAGAACATAAAATTATATTTGTTAAGCGAAAAAGGAAATGATACATTCCTGTGAAGAATAAGTCCCAGACGTACTTGAACTAAAGGCTAAAATTTCATACGTCACTGACCGCTTTGATACCAGAGCAGGAATAAATTAACCTAGCACTTTTGTACACAGGGCCGTCTAATTTTTCTCCGCCACTTTTGCTTGTTTCATGGTGAGGCAGACGTAGCATTTTTAACCCAGACGTCTAACTTGCTTGATAATTGCAAATGAAACTAATAACTGTTAATGGGTGAAATAGATCCCTTGTAAGATGCCTCCCCATAGGGCGTTATTTCTAAACAGTCAGCATCCTGTTCACTGTAACAGTCCCTACGACTTTGTCACCTCCACAGAAAATTCTATACATTACGTTACTTAAAATTTTTCACTCTCCCAAGGATTGATTTACTCGCGAGTACACACATACCTGAGGACATACATCACTGAGTGCTATTCTATTTAGATATGCATTCAAAATGCATAAAGAACATTTTTCTGATGGTGTTCCAGTGTCATTCTCTCCGGAAAGTNAAAGTTTCAGAACCTTAAAAAGCAACAGGAGACAATTAAGTCTTTATATATT
>NW_019733986.1:0-536 GCF_002891405.2 Cryptotermes secundus
CTCGCTAGATTTGCGTCGTTTGCTTACTTCCTTTCTTTGCGATTTATGCTTCCTTCCTTTCCGTTGCAAGCTTGCTAGATATGCGTTGCTACCTTGCTAATTTTGCTTTGCTAGCTTGACAGTTTTGCGTAGCTAGCTTGCCAACTTTGCGATAGTAGCTAGCCCTCTTTTCGTTTCAAGCTTGCCAGTTTTTGTTGCTACCTTGCCAGTTTTACGTTGCTAGATTGCCAGCTTTGCGTTGCTAGCTTGCTCGCTTTGCGTTGCTAGCTTGCTCGCTTTGCGTTGCTAGCTTGCTCGCTTTGCGTTGCTAGCTTGCTCGCTTTGCGTTGCTAGCTTGTTAGATTTGCGTTGCTAGATTGATAGCTTATCGTTGCAACTTGCTGTCTTTGCGTTGCTAGCTGGTTAGATTTGCGTTTCTAGCTTGCTAGCTTGGCTTTGGTAGCTGGCTAGCTTTGCGTTGCAAGTTTGCTAGCTTTGCTTTGCTGAACTTCCTAGATTGCTAGATTTGCGTTGCTAGATTGATAGCTTATCGTTGC
>NW_019733987.1:0-587 GCF_002891405.2 Cryptotermes secundus
CACGATATTCTTGGATACCGCAAAATTGCAGCGCGTTGGGTACCACATACAGAATGTTGGAGGTGCAACAATGGCAACTTTATGCAATTGCACAGGACTTGTTGTACCGGTACCAGAGGGAAGGTGACGACTTCCTTGGAAGGATCGTCACTCTGGACGAAATTTGGGCTCGCTCATACGAACCGCACTTGAAGCGACACTCGAATGGAAGCATCCTGGCTCGCCTTGTCCAAAGAAAGTGCGCCCTACACAGAGTAATATGATGGCGATGTTCGTTGTGGCATTTGGTATTGATGGAGTGATACTGCACCACACTGTACCTCAATGACAGACAGTAAACGCTGCCTACTACTGCAGTTTCCTGTGTAATCATCTTCGTCAAGCACTCAGGAGAAAGCGATGACACTTGTTGGCAACGAACCCCATCATCCTTCATGACAATGCAAGGGCTCATACTGCTGACGCTGTCAAGGATCTCCTTCTCTGCTGGCGATGGGAGATACTGCAACATCCGCCATACTCGCCCTATACGAGTCCGTGTGATTATGATCTCTTTGCCAAAATGAAAGAATCACTGTGAGGGCATG
>NW_019733988.1:0-522 GCF_002891405.2 Cryptotermes secundus
GTAGATAGATGGGTTCAATCTGATCATATTTTGTTAACACACCAAAGTTCCGAAAAGTTTTCTTTTGGCACTAAGGACCACAAATGTTCTGAGAGGCTGCATACATTTCAGGGGATTTTACCTTCTTTTACACTATACAAGTAGATTCTAAAGGGCTCTGACTATGGTGGATAACACACAGAATGTTTGGGTTTTGGACGTTTTCCATCGTCCGTAATTCTAGGAAATAGAAAACACGACATTTCGGAAACTGAATCTACTTCTGTCTTCAGGTGAGGAAGGAAGACACCTACTCAGTTGGACCCCTTAGAAAGAGCTAACCTAGTGATTGTTCATATTAGCGAAGCATAAGTTACCGTAGCGATGTTCATGATCTGTTCGGTTTGTGTGTTACAGACTGAGATAAAAAGTATTTTTAGAGCAGTTCTACAGTTTCTCAAATCAATATCAGTGCTACCTGAATTAGAATTAAAATCGTTATCGTAGAGAGAGTTGTTATCTCAAGTCGTGTCCCCAGTGTAA
>NW_019733989.1:0-1018 GCF_002891405.2 Cryptotermes secundus
AGCCGTTACTAGGTTACGGCATAGTAAAAATTACCAGCATAACATTGATTGTACACGCAACAGAAGAACATGTCACGTCCCCGGTGATGTTATGCAAAAATAGGAGAGCTGCGGGAAAGCCGTTACCAGAAACGACCGATGAAGATACAGCAAACAGAAGATTTGGTACGTGCTGTAGTGAAGTGCTAAGTGTGCGAATTAGCGCTAGATTTGTAAGTGTTCAGTAAATCCAGTTACCAATCGAACCTTCCCTGTAGTCACTTATCACGTGACACTATTTTTTGAGTTATGTGAAAGGGAAATTCATCATGAGGAGATAATTAATCGATACAAACGGTATAAGAACAAGTAGCTCATCTAGAAGTACATTTCGTTCCCCCTCCTTTGTTTTATATCCGAGGGATTATGTCCAGAGCCCCTTTCTCTGCCGCCAGTGAAAGTTTTGGCATCTCAATTGTCACTTCTGTGTGAGTGGATAATTTATTCATTCATTCATTCATATCTGTAGGTAATCGTCCATTCTTCGTGTAGAATTTGAGGTTCTCACAGCGGAGGTTGTGAAGAGTAAGATCTTCTGGCGTATAACGCCATGTAAACGTAAAGTTGCACCTGCCCTTAACTAATTAATTAGTACGCCATGAAAATGTATGGGGGAGCGGATGTATAGATCCACGTTTCCTTGACTAGTTGGACGTGAGTGGTCAGCTTCACGCCCCGGCCGCTTTACCCCTGGGGAAAGAGTTCCAGGTACCCATTGGACAGGAGGATGGGTAGGGCCCAGAGCCGGTCTTGGCGACATGGAGAAGTGAACATTCTTGCCCTCACAAGGTCTCGAACTCCGACCCCTTGGTCATCCAGCCCTTAGCCAGTCGCTATACCGACTACGCTGTCCGGGCTCTTTATAACGCCAGGTAGTCTGTTGAAAGTCAATCTACGTTTCGGAGGAACATCTCGTCCCAATCCGAGCAAGATACCAGCGTGAAGCAGGTGGCAACGGAAATTTCGGATTATACGTATG
>NW_019733990.1:0-7148 GCF_002891405.2 Cryptotermes secundus
TTTGCTATTTCCCTATGAAAATTTTTTTTAGTTCTTCCTCATGGGATACTGTTTTAAACTTTGTCCTGCAAAGAAGCACAGAAGAAAATATCTAAGATTCAAGGTTGGGTGAATGTGCCTGCCAAATACCAGTGCTGATATCTCCCTCCACAAAAGTACCAGGCAAAGCTTGCATAGATGTACATGAAATGTGGGCAGTAGCTTAGTCTTGCTGAAACCAGCCATAGAGTCTTTTTTCTTTTGTAACTCTCGAAAGAATTGTCTGAAAATGACCTGTACATAATTTTTTTTTACTTGGTGGGGGTGGGACTCAGTCCACTTGGTATGGCAGCCACTTCTGGCCAATTGTACCAGCCCCAGATGATAGGTGAGGGTGGTTATGGAGCAATTGGTGGAATTAAGATTGGCAGGGGAAACTGAAGTACTCTGAGAAAACCTGACCCAGTGCCAATTGTCCACCACAAATCCCACTTGACCAGAGCCGGGATCGAACCCGGGCTGCCGCTGTGAGAAGCCAGTGAGTAACCGCTTGAGCTATGGCATGGCCTTGGAACTGTACATATCTTTCACAATTAATTGTTCCTTTAATAAAACGCAGGTAGAGCAATCCTTGTTGCCCTCACAGCAAACCAGACTCCAACTTTCACTGGATGGAGCCATACTTCATGGGTTGGATGTGGATTTCGTGAATTCCAGTAGCAATTATTTTTTGTATTTATGTATGTCTGCAAGTGAATTCATGCCATGTCAGTTCGAGACGAATCTCATCTTCAGTGATCCACTGTAGAAACCAACTGCAAAAATGAACCTGGCTAGCTGGATCGCACAGCTGCAAGGCATGCATTATTACTAGGGCCCTGATTTTTATGACCTAAAAACCGTAAATATATGCATGCACTTACGACCCAAAATTACGTCAGGTATGACACAAAAATGTAAAATATGACCTTAAATATTAAATGGGACACATAATTTCACAATTTTAATTATAACTTTTACCAGAGTTTAAGAATAAAAATGATGAATATATGATAGTAGGCCCTACTTACCAAATTAGCCCTATTATATTTCTGAAGGAAAGAAAACTGATGGAAATGCAACATTTTGTACTGGATTAAACTGTTTCTTCTTTTTTTCTTTTTAATATTTATTTTTGCTTTCATATTTTAGACAAACACTGGTGCACATGATATAAACATTAACTTAACTCTGTTAGCTAAAAACACAATATAGAAAAACACAAACACAAACTTATTTGGCTCTCAGTTTTTAGTGTTTCTGTAACACAAGTTATTCACTTCTCAGTTTTCACTGTTACAATTGTAATTTATAACTACATGCATTTTCATATTTTCGAATTTGAAAGATCGCCGATTGTCACTAAGGATAGTTTGGTATTAGGACAAACTTCGTTCCACATCACATGATGTGACAGGAGCATAATTGAAGTATGTCAGGTCGTTTGGTGACAGTTCTGGATCATCTTCGAATGTTTCTGGTTTACCGGAAATTATATGTGCAGTCTTGCTTATTGTTGAATAACCAGCATTCTGATGATGAACACTTTCTGTTTAGGTTTTAATCTTGTTGCTTACTTCACCACGAGATTGGTTTAGTTCATTCTCAGTGCTTTTTACAGTGTCCAACGCATCACGGAGTTCAGTCCCTTCAGCTTCCAGGCGAGTTATTGCACTTGAAATTGAACAGATGTTTGACTTTATATCTGTCAGATTTTATGCTAGAGCAGTAGATAATATGAGGCTCGTCCACAGAGTAAGTTTCCCTGGGGCCGTTTACAGAAACAGAACACAATTTCATGGAAATATTTATTGCAACAGATACAGCAAGTGTTCAGCTATTTTTCAACATAATCGCCACCGGAATTGAGACATTTGTCATACCGTGAGACCAACTTTTGAATACCTGTGTTGTAGAAGTCTGCTGCCTGGGATTGGAACCACCGTGTGACAACCGTCTCTGCCTCTCTGTCATTCTCAAAAAGCTGACGCTCACCGGATAGGAATTTCTTGAGGTGTAGGAAAAGATGAAAATCACTGGGAGCAAGGTCCAGACTGTAGGCTTGATGATTAAACACCTCCCAGCTGAACTCCTGCAGGAGACTTACTGTCCACCGAGCCGTGTGCGGCCTGGTGTTATCATGCAGGAAGACAGTACTGGCACTAAGCATCCTGAGCCGCTTGTTCTGAATGGCCCTGTCACAATTTCTGCAGTGTTTCACAGTAACGCTCAGCATTCACCATCTCACCTCTGGTCAGGAAGTCTGTCTCAGAATACCCTGCACATCACTTTCTGCACTGACGTCTGCTTGAATTTCGTCTTACAGGGAGATCCACTGTGATGCCAATGCATTGACTGCTGCTTGGTTTCTGGGGTAATGTGTGCAATCCACGTTTCATCACCTGTGATGATCTAGTCCAGAAACTCATCGTCGTCATCATGGTACCGCTGCAGAAATGTCAGTGCTGACTCCATGCGCTTTGTTTTGTGTTCTGGTATCAGTTGCTTCGGCACCCACCTGGCACACAATTTCCTGAACAACAGGTGCTCTATGACAATTTCGTGCAACAAGGAGCGGGAAATCTGCGGGACATGACTGCTGAGTTCCGTAATTGTGACACGACGATTCTCCATAATGCGTTCCCGCACAAGCTCCACCAGGTCATCAGTAATGATGGATGGCTGCCCACTGTGCTTCTCATCATGCACACTTTGTCGACCTGCTGAAAATTGTCTGCACCAGCGATGCACCATCTGCTTGCTCATGATGTTAGGTCCATAGACCCGGCGCAGCTGACGATCAATTTCGATCGGCGCTATGCTCTGTGCATTCAAAAACTTTATCACCGACCGCACTTCACAGTCGGCGGGAGCTGGAATAAGAGCCTCCATCTTCAACAGCTGCAACGATGCTACTGTGGGAACGCGGGAAATTCCGTTAGTGCATGCGCCATGCTACGTCATTGCTCTATCACATACGAGCAGTCGCTTCGCGCAATATAAGATTTGCTAGCTGTGGGATGAGTGGGAAACTTACTTTGTGGATGTGCTATGTAAGTCCTTGACAGCTTTAATTGATCTTGACTCGCAGCTGTCAGAGTCATTAACCAATGGTGTAATTTTCACAATAATATGCCACAGCTTCCAACCACATACCCCACCGTGTGATGATAGGCTGTGGAGGAAGTGGCAGTAGAGGAGCTTCTTTTTTAAATCTCAGTACTTGAAGAGAGGCCTTGATGAATATTTTCTTTCCGTCTGGAATTAGCCTATCTACGTCTGGAAAAATTTCTTAGAACTTCTTCAGCCACACTATGCAATGCACGAGTGAGGCAAGTAATATGGATAATTTTTGGGTAGAGCATTTGAAGTCCTTTCGCAGCCTTCCTCATGTATGGAGCAGCATCTGTTACTAGGAGGACACTATTTCGCTCTATTCCATCTGGCCACAACATGTTCATGGAATTATCAAATAGTACAGGTATAGTCGAATGCTTTGCACTTTCAAGAACTTCACAATCATGAAGAAATATCTTCCCCGGTTGATCTTGTTTCAGGGTTCCAACTATAATTCTCGATATACCCTCCATCTACATCAGAAGTCTCATCCAAGGAAACCCATATCTTGTTGTCAGCAACAGATGTTCAAATCTTATTTAACATATCTTCAGAACATGTAGAGAGATAATTTTTCTTAACGTCGATCAGTTGGGATCCATTGACACAAATCTTTAAAAAATCCTGACCCATTGATCGTTGGAGAAGAAGAAGAATTAAGCAGAATTGTTTTTAAACAACATCCTTTGTCTGTTGTCCTTTGTAGATAATCTGCTTAAACATTTAACACGTTTAGAAGTTTTACGATGCTGCTGCACAGTAAATTGCTTTTCTGCTGTAACTTGCACGTCGCACAGCTTGTAATGAAATATCTCTCCATCGGTACTAAGCACTTTTTCACCAAACTCCTGCACAAAACTGAACATGAACTACATGTACTCTAGCCATTGTAAAGTCAAGCTGAAGTGTTTGAAGGCCCTCCACGTATATAAATAGAATACTTTTAAGACTGGAATAGGCCGCACCATAGCTCAAGCGGTTAGTCGCTGGCTTCCCATCACAGCGGCCCGGGTTTGATCCCTGGTCTGGTCAAGTGGGATTTGTTTTGGACAAAGTGGCGCTGGGGAGGGTTTTCTCCAACTAGTTCAGTTTCCCCTGCCAATCTTCATTCCACTAATTGCTCCACTATTACCCTCACCTATCATCTGGGGCTGGTACAGTAGGCCAGAAGTGGCTGCAGTGCAAGGGACTCAGTCCCACCCCACTAGCAAAAAAAAAGAAAGACTGGAATGGGTATATGCCGGCTAGCCAGCCTTTTCCACTCTCCTTCTTACTATACGGTATATACTGTAGTAGGACGGAGACTGGGAAAAGCCAGCAAGCCAGGTTATAAATGTTGCATTCCACAAATTTTGCCTTTAGAACTGCAAGTACAGTCCAGTCAAAAATGTGGTTTTTAATACAAACTTCATGCACTTGAACTCTATGCCACATTGCAGCAACAGTCCAGTCTGAAATTTATTTTGTAGTACAAAACATTATGGAGCCAAAATTGTACCTAATATAAACGAATTTATTCTAAAATGAGAAAAATATGACCTTATTTCAAAATTATGCCAAATTATGTTGTAAAACCAATAAAACTTTAAAATATGCATTTGTGTGCACAATAATAATGATATAATTTCAATAAAAATGAGCGGAAATGTATACAATTACGTTTAAAAATAGGAATAAACACTAAGAAGAAATTATGACATGTCCTAGAGATCCAAGCCCTAATTATTACTATTGTCTTATGTGGTTTAAGCTGCAGCAGTTATTTTGCCCTTCTTGCACTATCCTCTGACACTCCAGTCTCTCTGAGCTAGACATCGAGCACTGGGCAGTTATTCTTTTGTTTTTTGTCTATTAAGAGTCTCATTAATCAAAGTTTATTCACCAAATTGTGAATTGTTTGTCTCCTGGGACTCTTTCATCACAAAATTTTCACCGGCACTTACTAGCAGAATTGTATTTGGCATAAGTGTCATACAGAACTGCACATTGCTCTAAAGTTTACCGCATCATGATAGAACACAGTGCTCACTAACAGTAACAGAACAAATGACTAATGGAGTTGATAACTGCCGCCCACTGCTGACAAATCATAAACACATTCCCATGCATGAACTGCATTGATTGCCGTGAAGCATAATGCCATCAAGCCATCCACAAATTTAATAACTTCCCTTGGTTCGAAACATTATGGACCATCAGGCATGCTCATTCATTTGCAAAATTCCTATTTGACTCACAGTCGGCTGTGTGCTGGTCGCCGGGAAATGCGGAACCGTGAACCAATCAACAACCGTAAGAACCTCCCTGTACAAATACAAAAAGATAAATCTACTTAAAGAAACAACAGAGACAAAAAACATTCAATATGAGGTGCTATCAGAAAGTTCCCTGACTTATCGTTGTAACTGCATTAGTGAAAGAAGATGAGAGGGAAGGCCAAGGTCACACTTCTGAGAGCCGGTTGCATCAAGCTGCCATATGACACCGTGTTCTGAACACGCATTTTTTTACTGTAACGCTTTTTCAGCTTCCCGTTTCCTTTTTTGTGTACGATGGATGGCAAAATCAAGCAGTGTATCTAGTTTTGCATGAAACTTGGTAAATCCACTGCCAAAATTCTTGAAATGCTTCATGAGGCTTTTGGAGAATGTTCTTTAAGTCCATGAATGTTCTTTAATTGGGACAGTGGTTTTTGAATGGCATTCACATTTCAAGGCTGGTCAAGTGTCTGTTGAAGATGACAAACATTCAAGGTGACCAAGCACCAGCAGAATGACAGAAAATGTTGAAGAATTTGAGAACTCGTCCACAAAGACTGTCACCAAACAATCCATGACCTTGGAGACACCATTGGGATCAGTCATGGAGTTTGCCAGGAGATCTCAACAGAAAATTTGAATGTTTGCCGTATTGCCCCCTCATCACGGCAACACAACCACCCACACATCCCTGAAAGCCACAGAGTTTGTGACTAACGACATGGTTTTCGTTCCCCATCCTCCCTACTAGCCGGACTTAGCCCCCTGTCATTTCAGTGTTTCCCAATTTGAAAATGAAACTGAAGGGACTATGTTTTGAAACAGTATCTGACATCCAAAAGGAATCACAAGCGGTACTCGGCAGCATTGAGGAAAATGTCTTCCACAGCACTCTTGAAATGTTGAAACAGTGATGAGAACTCTGTATATGTTCCCATGGAGACTGTTTTGAAAGAGATGGTAGACAAAATGAAGAAGTTAAGTCAGTATTTCTTTTTTGACCTAGTCCAGGAACTTTCCAGTACACCTTGTATAGTATTTGCACATGGTCACCCATACACCAAGCCGGTCATGGTAGCCAAGCGGTGTGTGTGCTTGTGTGTGTTTTTCTATGTTTGTGTACAGGTAGAGACTTGTGACGAGCTGATCACCCACCCAAGGAATCCTATCAGAAGTCTGAGATCTGGTGAACCAAAGTGAAACAGAGAGTGTCTTGGTGGTAGGCCAAGGCCTAAATTGGGGCCGTAGTGCCAAAAGAAAACGAAACATACACCGAACTGTGTGTTAAACACTGTACATCCTCCTGCTAGTACCACCCCAGACACATGCAGAAGTAGTGGCCATTTTCTGGCAAAAGCCAAACTTTTACATTGTCAAGGAATATTGTGTGGCAACCTAGGAGATGACTCATATGGATTTGCTCGTGGTATCAGGGTGGACATGTCTATTGAACTGTCAGTACGGTATTTTTCTTTTTGGGGCATTTTATATACACACACACACACACACACATATATATATATATATATATATATATATATATATATATTGTCACGTGTAAGGGGTTTTGCCGGGCCACATGCAGCCTTTCTTTGTATCATTTTTTAGCCCAGCCTTTATTGCTATTTCACATATGGAACCTATCGACTGTTAATTAGATGCCTGTCCAGCCTTACAAACGCATACTTTTATTTAATTTGGTATTTGTTCAACAGTGGCAGTGCAGCTTAAGGTCTGTTGACTCAGAAACCTCCA
>NW_019733990.1:7466-10285 GCF_002891405.2 Cryptotermes secundus
CTGAAGAGACATCAGCGCATACATAGTGGAGAGAAGCCATTTTGCTGTGGTGTATGTAATAAGTTATTCAATGATCAGAGTACTCTGAAGAGACATCAGCTCATACATAGTTGTAAGCAACCATTTTGCTGTGATGTATGTAATAAGTCATTCAGTCAGCAGAGTACTCTGAAGAGACATCAGCGCATACACAGTGGGAAGCAACCATTTTGCTGTGATGTATGTAATAAATCATTCAGTCGGCAGAGTCATCTGAAGACACATCAGCGCATACATGTTGATGTGTGCAGTAAATCATAGAGCAGCAGAGATGGATTTAGACTAAAGGAACAGTAATACAGTTTTGCTGTGTGTGGCATGCTTCAATTTTGTAGAATGCTACAGTATATTGGAGTTGATTGCTTTCGAACTGACAGGAAATGAACTGAGTCCCATGGTATGAAAGATCTGTGCAAATGAGTTCAGCAGCATCATATGCTTTTTGCTAAAATTTGTCTGTGCTCTTCTGCCATTTCATGTGAGTAAATTCGTTGATCAATTAGTTTGAGATTGCTATATCACTTGGATTGAGTATATTGAGATAACTGTTATGGATTGGTCAGATGAATACAAACTACGCTATATTGGACATTACAGACAAGATATCTGTTTGCAGGATACTTGGTATATTGATTATAAAAAGAAAGTTTAATAAACGTGGGTTGATTCTGCTTGTGGAGTAGTACTAAGAATTCAATTGAAAGGATCATGAAAGATTTGCTTACATTTTTCATTGTGAATATCAGCAGAGAAACTGAGCGGTCTGTCATGAGATCATAAAAGAAAGTGGTTTAGCACACAGGCACTCCTTTGCCTTTGAGGGAAAGTGTCAACTGAAAATTGTGAAATAAGTTTCAGTGTAATTATATAATTCTTTAAAAAATTTAGGCATTGTCATTGATATTACTAATTGGAATTCAGAGGTTTCATGTAGTGGAATGACACACGAGGAATCAGTGCAGTTATGCCCTCCCTCCATATGCATTTTCTTCACTGCCTGAATGAGCTGCATCACAACTGAAGCTATTTCTTGGTCACTCTGAGCAAGTGATCTCTGATTACTGACACTTTTCTTGCCAAGGAACACTTGCTTCATTTTGCATAAGATGTACCGTGCATTCATCCCTCAATAACTTTGCATCAGCAGAGCTCTTCCTCATGTGTCACCACACATTGGCTGTCACTGCATCACCAGAACTGATCCTGTCACATGGTCCTGGAATATGTGTTCCATTATGTGTGTCTTCAGCATATAAAGTAGTGTGCAGTGCATGAATGGATTTGCAAGTTGCAGTTGTCCTCAGAAAAGTGTGAAGGTAGGCTGATGCTGTGTATTCTGTATGCTTAAAGGAGGGAATATGGAGTGAAATCATCTGGCTCAGGATAGGGGCCAGTGTCTGGCTGTGAATGGTAATGAACCCTTGCATTCCATAACATGTTGGTAATTCATTAAGGAGCTGAACAAACAGTAACTTCTCTGGAAAGGTGTAGCTGTGTGAAGTTGGTTAATATTTGGCATTAGAACTTCTAGATTGATTGATTGATTGGAAGTGACATTTGTTGTTGACCCCATCCTGCTGAAGCAACCAAATGTGTCTCTGATGGTCAGTAAGTCTGTGTTCCCCCATTATATACATTGGCGTAGTACAGTATGTTATGTATATGTATATATATATATATATATATACACACACACACACACACACACACACACGAGGGCAGTGACTCGCATCCAGCCAGTCAGTTTATGAAACCCTGTATTCCCACCAGACTGGAGCAAAGCTTGTCTTCTTCCAAGAAATGTATTTTTGCAGTATGTGTGTCCAGTTCAATTACTGCTACATAAGTAACTCCAGGGAGCTGAGTTAGTAATCATTAACCCTTTAGCGTGGGCATTTAAATATTGCTGTTGTGGGGCCTTCTGCAGTAGTATTTTTTAATTGCGCATTTAAATTTTGCTCTGAATTATATTATGTATCATCACTTTTGAACTGTATGAGGTATAATTATGAATTTTTAACTGAAATCATCTTAAAAATGGTTTTATAATCTTACCTTATAATATGAGCGCCCTGTATCTGAGCAATGGAAGCAAGTGGATTAGAAGTTGAGTTTCATATGGTATTTCTTGAAACATCAATCTAAACACAACCCTTCCTCACATTCACTACACCAAAAATAAATTCTTTCCTTTTACCATGTTTTGCGCACACCACACATCTTTTTTGAGGCTTTGCTTTTTTTCCTTTGGCTGGAATACGCTCCAGGAAATGTCGTTCTGTGAGTCTTTTAGGAGGCGGCTCAACTGACGGACGGCTGTATACAGGATGAGGAAAACCAGAACCGTGATATTCCACGAGGCCTTGTGCTAGTGAAAGTCTGAACTTTAGCGTGCCCATGTTTTTGTTATTCGGGAGACACCAATATATGACCAATGCGTTATGTATTGCTACACTGAGTAGCCTCTTGAATAACTTCTGATACTACTTAGTACTCTTCTTTCGTTCAAGCAAGTACGGCTGTAGCATTTGATCCATCAGATCCACTCCTAGCATGTTTCTGTTGTAATCACAAACAGCCACCGGCTTTGTTTCAGGTTTGTTTGCTTTATTCACAACCACAGCATATCATCTTTGTGGTATGTTGATATTATAGTCACTCGGGCCATCGTAACTGTGAGGTCAGCGTTCTATTTAGACTGATTGGCAGAGCTGCAGGAAATTGAATGTTATGTATACATGAACAGAGAGCGCATTCTTTTCACAACAGCCCAATTCAAT
>NW_019733991.1:0-213 GCF_002891405.2 Cryptotermes secundus
ATTGCTAGATATGCGTTGTTAGCTTGATAGCTTTGGTTGCTAACTAGCTATCTTTGTGTTGCTATCTTACTAGTTTTGCGTTTCTAGCTTGCTAGCTTTGCGTTGCTAGCTTGCTAGCTTGGCGTTCCTAGCCTGGTTGCTTTGCGTAGCTAGCTTGCTATCTTTGCGTTCGCTAGCTTACTTGTTTTGAGTTCCTATGTTGGAAAGTTTGCG
>NW_019733991.1:269-773 GCF_002891405.2 Cryptotermes secundus
TTGCGTTCGCTAGCTTGCTAGTTTTGAGTTCCTAGCTTGGAAGCTTTGCTTTGCAATCTTACTAAATTTACGTTGCTAGCTTGCTAGTTTGGCGTTGCTAGCTTGCTAGCTTTGTTTTCCTAGCTTGCCAGCTTTGCGATGCTATCTTGCCAGGTTTGCGTTCTTAGCTTGCCAGCTTAGAGTTGCTAGCTTGTTAGATTTATGTGGCTATCTTGCTATATATAGTTGCTAGTTTTCTATCTTTCCGTTTGTACATTGCTATCTTGGTAGATTTCCGTTGTTAGCTTCGTAGGTTTGCGTTGATAGCTTCCTAGATTTGCGTTACTATCTTGCTAGATTTGCGTTGCTAGCTTGCTACTTTTCCGTTGCTAGTTTGTTAGCTTCTTAGATATGAGTTGCTAGCTTGTTCTCTTTGCGTTGCTAGCTTTCCAGCTTTGAGTTGCTATATTGCTAGCATTTGGTTGCTAGCTTGCCAATTTTATTTGCTAACTTGCCAGTTTGCGT
>NW_019733992.1:0-370 GCF_002891405.2 Cryptotermes secundus
GGATGGAGAAGATCAGTTGGACCGATTATGTGAGAAATGGAGAAGACTGAAGGCTAATTGAGTCATATTACGTGACTGCTACTATTCTAATTTTCTTGTCTTGTAGTGCTTTGGTACTATTTCTGGTATCAGTAGTACCAAATTAATGCACTGAATTATTTCACCTTCTTTGAATTACTGACATGTGTACAAATACTTTACTGTTGTTCATAATGTACTTACATGACCAAAACTGTTCTAACAAACTTAAGGGCTACCTTTGTAAGGACTAAATCCTTCACTCTGTAAGTACAAGACACAGCCTGTTTTTCAGGTTAATCTATAGAGGATTAATGATGGGGAATTTATTTACTCATGGAGCTGAGCCCTT
>NW_019733993.1:0-959 GCF_002891405.2 Cryptotermes secundus
ATGGGACACCCCAGTTCATCAACGGAGCACTGGGGACACAAGAAAGGAACCAGGGACGAATGCAGCAATCGTTCCCTCAAACTGTGTATGGTAAAGGGGGGGCGAGCTAGTAAGTTTTACACTGAACATAATACCTACCTACAAGTCGGCGCTACAGCCCTGGGTGAGCCATGGCCTCCTCTACAACCACTCTCCACAGCCAATGCGTGCTGCCATGACCATAGGCTTTTTCTTAGGTTTCTGAACAAAATTCATTTTACAGGATGAGGTTGTCAGCCTCATGCTCAACCCCCAAACTGGAGGAGCAGGGTATCTCTCATAGTCTGGACTCTTATGCTTTGGCCTTTCTGGCATGGGCGACCCTACCAGTGGTTAAACTACCACCGGCATAGCACTTAACATAATAGGCTTATGTAATTTAGGTTGATACTGGCTGTCAATCTTGTTAAATGAAATCAATTGGATTCATTTTTTCAGATTCTCATGATTGTATTAGTAACTTAAACAATTATGCTATGAATAGGGAAGATCCGACCAGAAGGGAAATCGCATGCCATATCATTCGTACACAGATACTCACAAGTCAAAGTTCCTGTTAAGTTAATGTGAAACATTACAACGTTCCTCACCTCCAACTGATTCTTCAGTGCTCTTACGTCACTGTCTTTCTCACTCATCAGTACTCAAATTCTTTATTTTTCTTTTTCTTTTCGTCATAAATATCTCATTTGGTTTGGACTGACTTGTCTGTAACTGGCTCTCTACATGGGTATATGATAACATATATTCTTTATTACCAGTGCATCTGTTACTGGCAGATATTGTGACATCCGGATGATGCAGTTCTGAGACTGACACAAAACTACTAAATAACGATGCTACAACGTTATAGCAGCAAAACACAGAAACCATTTTAACAGAAGTGGCATACTTTTGAAACAACTGTCTCTGTACATGAT
>NW_019733993.1:1100-1226 GCF_002891405.2 Cryptotermes secundus
ATCATATTGACAGATACACTTACTGGGCCTGTACACACTCATTCCATTCACACTGTGCAGAAGACTAAAAAATGCAAGAAACCATTACCATTATCTTGACGTACACATTGGAAATGGGGATAGCCA
>NW_019733994.1:0-324 GCF_002891405.2 Cryptotermes secundus
TACAAAAGTTGCTTGTTAATGCTTTGCAAAATTACCTTGCTACCCCTTCAGCTTTTAATTTTCTGGAAATCATTTCCATTTTATGTGGGTTAATGAATGTGTTTAATCCATCTTTGATTTCTTGACAACTCTTTCCTCCCTTGATGTCTTTCAGTACCTGGCTAAGCCATACTGTTATCCCACATGACTTGTTCCTTTAAATTTAATTCTGATTCCCCTCTCACTGTCTGTATTCTGTCCTGTTTGCATTGTACTCGGTGGCTCCATGCAATAATGTTGTAACCCTCAAGCTTGGAACATTTCGGTTTGTCTCATGTAATTATC
>NW_019733994.1:357-494 GCF_002891405.2 Cryptotermes secundus
ATACCTGGCTCACAACAGTAAATAAAAATAAACCACTCAAACAGCTAGCATTGCTTTCATTTAATGGTTACTACAAATTTTGATCCACAAAATCAGGCAGTCACATCAGATATGTCTGTAGTTATTGAAGTGGCTTA
>NW_019733995.1:0-800 GCF_002891405.2 Cryptotermes secundus
CTCTGCACTGCTTTCTGCATGTCAGTCCCTCTGCTGCATCAGCTATACCAAAAGCCTGTTTATGTGTGCATAGCATGTGTTCACAATGTGACGTAAAATTTATATACATTAAAACAGTCTCTGAGCTAGTGGGATGAGAGGTCTCAAAAAATAACAAATTCCATTAATAATAACTAACTCAGCTCCCTGGAATTACTTATGTAGAAGTAATTAAACTGGAAACACACACTGGAAAAATAAATTTCTTGGAAGAAGACAAGCTTTGCTTCAGTCTGTTGGGAATACGGGGTTTCATAAACTGACTGGCTGGATGCGAGTCACTGCCCTCTGGTATACATATACCCCAATGTATATAACAGGAAAACCCAGACTTGCTGACCATTTGAGACAGATTTGGGTTGCTTCAGCAGGATGGAGTATACACCAAATTCCAGTTCCAGACAATCAATCTAGAAGATCTAATGTCAAATATTAACTACCTTCACACAGATCACCTTTTCAGAGAAGCTACTAGTTACTCAGCTACTCAATGAATTACCAAAATGTTATGGAATGCAAGGGTTCACTACCATTCACAGCCAATCACAGGCCCCTATCCTGAGCCAGATTATTTCACTCCATATTCACTTCTGAATACAGAGCATCAGCCTACCTTCACACTTTTCTGAGGACAACTGCAACTTGCAATTGCATTCGTGCGCTGTGCACTAATTTATAAGCTGAAGACACACAAAACGGAACACATATTCCAGGAACACGGAGCAGGGTCAGTTCTGGTGATGCAGCAACAGCCAACGTGT
>NW_019733996.1:0-1358 GCF_002891405.2 Cryptotermes secundus
TGGACCAAAATTTGCAATAATTCTCATAGCCTTCTTTTGTAGTCTCATATCCAGCTACACAGGTCACACTCATGTAATTTCTCCTAAGCTACTTTTATATACAGTGCACAACTGGAACATGGGCTCAGACAGACAAAAGAATATAAGCAGTGGATATTCTCCACAAAATATTAAATAACGACATTAGACACACCCTGAAAGCAGAAGCGTTAGAAGAAAATCATGGCACATTATTTGGACTTTATCATTTATATGATTTAAGACATAAGATTCTAAAAATTTTGCTTCAGACATCCCATCGCCTCCTTGAAGAGGCAGAGGAACCCTGTGTCTGAAACAATGGAACTTCCAGAACTGCATACTTCAAACTNTTTCAAACTAGACAATGTATGAAGACCAACAAATGTCTCAAAACAACAGTATGTTAGTGTCATTAAATTCTGGAAAGATATCATAAAGAACGTAGTTTAAAACAAGGATACAGTATTAAGTACCTGGACACTAGGAATTGAGGTACGATATTTCAACCAACAACTTTAGGATTGCATTCTTCCTTCATATAGTTACACGTTTTCAGCACCATAGGTTATACAGCATCAACGAAGCATAAGAATGCAAATGACAAGTCAGGAAAAACTCCTACATGGAAGTGGTGACTCATTCTAAGGTGTAATCCCAGCATCTGAATGGAGGAACTGAAGGAAACTGTAACAACTCTGGGCCTTTGCACCAGAATTATAGTAGTGAAAGCAACAGTCATGTCTACAAAACCATGAATATTGATAGTGTGTCTTTACATGTGTTTATAAACTGTCAATTGATTTGTTTTCTGTTGATGATTTTCCTTACCTATATGCTGTCACATTCCTCCAAATCTTCACTGACAATAACTTCAGGCTCCACAAAGCATTATGTTAGCCATGCTGATTCAAAGACCATTTTATAAGCATACTTTTTTATTATTTTATAGAAAGCTGATAGGCTTATAGAACCATCATGCACATGCATTTGTCTGTTCACCTCACTCTATGTAGTCTGGCAGTAAAGTTCCCACACTGATGCCACAGCATTCATATTAGGTCGTGGTGAAACGAACTACGGCCAAATACTAAGTGTAGTCCTATGAGGAATAATCAGTAAATATGTCACAAATTGATACAAAACATGGAAAAAACATTTGCTGCTTGGCATATCCTCCACCAACATTGATACACTTGTCCCATTGCTTTACCATTTCATCAAGAACTGCAGGATGAAAGTATATTTTTACTGTTGTCTCAGCTACTTTAACTGAAATGAGTACCAGGAATCTACCTGGGGTTAAAGGGCGCCTGACACATAAGGATGACAAACTCACC
>NW_019733997.1:0-391 GCF_002891405.2 Cryptotermes secundus
GTATTTTTTATACTAGCTGAATATTACTCTTGCTTTGCATGAAGTTGAAGAAATCAAATTTCAAAATTTGTTAAAAAATGGATTGTGACACAAAATGTAGATTTTATGAAGTTCTGCAACTTTTATTTTAAACATTTTTTTCATGTGGTGAATATTTAAAGAAGTACAGGGAAAAGTAATTTCTGACTTTGTCAGGTCTGACATCATTAGTTGGATTAGCTTTGCAACAATGCATTTGTAAAAGTAATGCTATCCCTGTAACAGGCCATGGAGGCCATAGGGTTGTGAGATGTTGAGGTTCCCACATTTTCTAGACAGTCGGCTCACAGATGGCTGTTAGGTTGTCAGCCTTATGTGCCGGCTGCCCTTTACGCCCAAGAAGATTCCTGGT
>NW_019733998.1:0-224 GCF_002891405.2 Cryptotermes secundus
ACCCTAGATGACATCAATCCGGGGATCCACCGTCCACTCTCCAGCGACAAAACTGCGCATACGAAATAATGCCGTGCTATTGCCACATAGGCACCTCCCCTCCAGGGCCTCACACATTCAAGTCCACTAGTAATCGGTTACAAACTCCCAAATATATTTTCGCATTATTTGGGCAAACCATAAATATGTAAAAATTTATTTAGTTGCCTGGAAACCCTTAACTA
>NW_019733998.1:268-408 GCF_002891405.2 Cryptotermes secundus
CTTCCCTACACTACCACCAAGTGCCTGGGCTTCCACTCCTCACTAGCTCGTATAATCTAACTTACTCTTTCAATGCTGTAAGGATAATTTAGAGCCTTAATTTGCCTATTTAACCCCAAGTTTTTACTTGTTTATACAAA
>NW_019733999.1:0-752 GCF_002891405.2 Cryptotermes secundus
GCAACGCAAAGCTAGCTACCTAGCGACGCAAAGCTAGCAAGCTAATAACGCAAAGCTGGCAAACTAGCAAACGCAAAGCAAGCAAGCTAGCAACGTACACCTAGCAAGCTAGCAACACAAAGCCAGCAACCTAGCAAAGCAAAGGTAGCAAGTGCGTTGCTAGCTTGGTAGATTTGCGTTTGCTAGCTTGGTAGCTTTGCGTTGCTAGCTGGCTAGCTTTGCGTTCTAGCTTGCTTGCTTTGCGTTGCTAGCTTGATTCTATGCTTTGCTAGCTTGCTAGCTATTCGCTGCTACCTTGCTAGCTATTCGTTGCTACCTTGCTAGCTTTCCGTTGCTATCTTGCCAGATTTCGTTGCTAGATAGCAGCTTTGCGTTGCTAGCTAGCAGCTTTGCGTTGCTAGGTTGCCAGGTTTGCTTTTTTAGCTTGCCAGTTTGCGTTGCTTGCTTGTCAGTTTTGCGTGGCTATCTTGCTAGATTTACGTGGTTAGCTTGCTAGATTTGCGTTACTACTTTGCTAGCTTCCCGATGCTATCTTGCTAGCTTTGCGTTGCTATCTTCCTAGCTTTGCCTTGTTAGCTTGCAAGCTTTTCGTTGCTTGCTTGCTTGCTTTGCTCTTCTTGCTTGCTACTTTGCGTTTCTGGCTTGCTAGCTTTGCATCGCTAGCTTGGTAGCATTGCGATGCTAGCTTGATTGTTTGCGTTGCTAGATAGCTAGTTTTGCGTTGCTATCTTAGTAGCTTTGTGTTCTAGCTT
>NW_019734000.1:0-537 GCF_002891405.2 Cryptotermes secundus
TTTTTTCCCGCCCGCAGAAAGCGTCAGTTGCTGGCAGTCGGCCTACTAGTGAGGACTTGTAGTGAGCGCTCATCGGATTCCAGCAAGGTGTAAAATGACGGAACAACATGAGCAGTGATATTGCATCAAATTTTGCCAAAAGCTTGGCGATACCCAAGTGGAAACCATTCGCAAGATTCAACAGGCTTTCGGGGGCGATGCCATGAGCAACTCACGGATAAAGGAGTGGCACAACCGCTTCAAAGATGGCTGCACATCAGTAGACAGCGAACCGCGTTCAGGCAGACCCTCAACAAGCCGAAATGAGAATGTCATTGAGCAAGTGTGGACTTTGGTCATGGAGGACCGTCGTATCACAGTCCGAGAACTTGTGAACGAGATAGAGGTAAGCATTTGATCAGTACATTCAATTTTGACCGAGGATTTGGGCATGAGGAGAATGTCCGCAGAATTTGTACCTAAACTGCTAACAGTGAAGCAGAAGCACCACCGTCTGGAAATCGCACAGGACATGCTGGACAATGCAAATAGTAACCC
>NW_019734001.1:0-3585 GCF_002891405.2 Cryptotermes secundus
TAGCTACAAAAACTCAAAGTATGTATTTGAGGGAATTGCGTAAATCATCAGGCACTATACTTGTATTACGCCATACAGTAAGTAGCTGAAGATGCAATGTGGCGTGATATACGTAAATTTATAGCCTCCTTTGTGTTTGTAATGCGCGATGCAAGCCCCGTGAACAAGGACTTCCCAGAGGTACTTCCCAATGTATGACCAATGAAAAGAGCCCGTTTGAAGGCGTATGGGGGAATGCATGTATAGAACCACATTTTCTTGACAAGCTTCACGCCCCGGCCGCTTTACCCAGGGAAAGAGCCCCCGGTACCTCCACTGGATAGTGGCCGAGCGGTCTGAGCCATGAAATGTCTTCATTATGTGCTTTTAATTGTCCTGCGTTTAGGTGAAGGCTTTACAATGAGCTGATCACTCATCAAAGGAGCCGACTAAGAGACCGGGGCGCTGAATGGCCTGGAAGAGCCATTGAAAAAAACATCTCTATTCTTAACTAATTAAGCACTACGCCATGAAGGCGTATGGGGAAGTGGATGTTCAGATTCTTGACGTCGGCACTTGTTGGAGGTGAGTGGTTAGCTTCACGCCCCGGCCGCTTTATCACTGTAGAAAGGGGGCCCCAGGTACCCATTGACACGAGCTGGTCTGGACGACGTGAAGAAAATTTTTATCCTACCGTACTCGAACTTCCCACCCCCTCGGTCCTCCAGCCACCCAAAGCCAGTCGCGCTATACCGACTGCGTAAATGAGATTTGATAACTGGTCTTTCGGAGAACATTTTTAATTACTTTACAACGATACATGGTTTAAAAGGTAATACAATAAAACTTAACTCCGCAGGTAATAATGTAATGTGGTTTGTTTACGTTCGCGTGTGTGAGGATGGTGATTCACACGCGAACTCAGGATGTTAGGAATTTGTCACTACGTCTGGGGACGTAGAAGGTAACGTGTTGTTTAGCTGCCACCACTTGGTGATACTGCACCAAGACAGGTGCGATGTTGATGCACGTTGAACAGGTAGGTTGCACTGGCCAGGTGCGATGTCGAACTCTGCCTGTTGATCTTGTAGCGGGTTGTGAACCAAAGCGTTGGGCGTGCAGGCAAGCGAAATCTCCTTCAAGATTCGAATGTGTGAAATAAGGTAGACGACACGAACTCGTGAGGTGAAACCAAACACTTTACTTGTTCAAGACATGAAATAAGTATAAAACAGGAATCAAACCCCTGACTTTACGAGAGCAGTGCGCTCTCAAACGCACAGTGCGTGCTACACTAGCTTAATGGTTTTTACATCCTCGAATGGTTACAATGCCAGCCCTTATATAGTATTGTCTTCGGGCGTGGCAAAATCATGTGACTTCATAGCGTCCATCTCCTTATATGGAGAGTATGGCCCCTGGANTATTGCGGTTAATTCTCAGAACCATACCGTCACTCTTAGTTCCGTGTGCAGCTAAGATGACTTCATTTTCAAGTTGCGATATAACTGTTTAGATTAGGCTTATTATGCATCTCTTTATGCTATCGTTGCAGAGTACCTTACAATCTTTTATGCTCCATTAATGGAATAAAATATCATTAAATCTTATAAAATACAATATGTGGTGACGTTACTTAATACACCAGCGTTACCACATTACAATAAATATAAATTTTAATATCCCACCCACTATAGGAGATAAGAACACCGAATATATGTACGAATCGCACAATTAACTGGTTCATAAACATAGAACCAACCACATAAAAAACTCTGAATAACATTTAAACAAACATTCACATCTACAAATTGACTTCGGGGATTAATGCGTCTGGGCGAGTTCAGACGAGCGGAAATGTCCTGTATAAGCAATCCATGTTATCAGCGAGGGACCGACGTAACGTATGCATGCGCACGGTTGCGTCATCCTCCGCAAATGCGCACCAGCCATTTCAACGCTTACTTTTATTGTCGGCATTCACATCTATTACGCGTTTAAAATCATTGCCAACAGACGGACTGCGAAAAACAACGAACTGTCTGTCCTCTCCGTAAACTCGCCCGTGATTTATTTACTCCACTGATCGCGGGCCTAATTACTGCACCAGAGAAACAAATGAGAAACTGAATCTTCTCGAAACCTGCTTTATCAGTAAATAAATAAGGCTTCTCGAAACCTGCTGTATCAGTAAATAAATAAGGCTTGAATTAATTATCTTACCGTCTTTAAAAATAAGGAGATAATTTCATGATATATTTCAATACGAACTAATAATAAATAATAATAGGGTTGAGATGATAACGCATACATGTATGAAATCAAACAATTGCTACATGACCAACAATGAATCAATCAGTTTCCTTTGCACGGTAACGTGCTCATAGCCAGTTGCATACAAATGAATGCGTACAATGTCTCCCATCCATGTTTGTTCAGCCGTTGAACTTTTTCGGGTTCCATAAATGTGAAACCGCAATGACACAGAGGAATAATAAAGAAGCACAAAGCATAATAAAAGAATTTTATACAAAGAAGACAGCAGTCTGCTGGGATATGGCAACGTGTAAGATGGGGTGTTAACCGACGTCGTCTGACTTTCCATGAAATACTGCGATACAACACAAACAACACTAGATGAACGGATTATAATTTATTCGCGGCTATAACCACAGAAATCACTAAAGTATGTGGAAAAGTGGTAAACGCCATGGGCGCATCTTGCGCAATCTTGCCATAATGACGAGTTCAACCGGCCAATTAATAACGCGTAAGTAATTCGCTTAAAAATCCAACGCATTTTTCAAGACGTATAATTGTAATATTACCCAAAAAAATTACACAAGTTTTTTTTTTACTTAAAAGTCTGTGTTCCTCAACTTCATGCATTCTTAACATTACGTTCACAGAAATCTTTAGTTATGAGTGCGAGTACTGTTGCTCCCTTCTTAAAATCAAAGAAAACACAGCAGTCAACTGATCCGAATTCCATCACGGGACTTCCTCACACTTGCCGGTACTGTCATAAGGAATAGAGCCCTCTGTTATTTTAGAGTGTCATAGGGGCCAAGCACCAAGCCCTCCTGTTATTTTAAGCTGTCAAGACCGAGCGATAACCAGGAACCCTTAAAATGCCACGGAGTATTTTATTAGCTGGGTATGGCTGCAGAGTAAAATCACGCACAGCTATAAACCTGACAGCCCTTCGACAGTATAAACAAAGCTTTAGTGAGCAGTTCTCACTAATTGAGAGGGAGGTAGAGGTTATTAGTTTTTATGCTTATGACTGGACCAATGCTGTATGTTACTTTGAATATAACCTTCCTGAAGACAGTCGACAGTCAGCAGCCAGTGGTGTAAGTCGTCTGTTCGACTCACTTAATAAATCTATCCTATCTACCAGACTGGATTTTGAGTTTTTCTAACTTCGATTAGGCTTCGCTCCACTCCACATCCAGTTCGTCACATGCAATTTCCTGGCAATCCGGTAAAACACACAACTACCGGCGATCCACGCAATTTTCGGACATACTTGCAAGAGATCTAAATTTGTTTGTATGGAACGACAAGACTGCTCCGTCCACCTACCACTTTGTCTTGCACGTC
>NW_019734001.1:3710-8997 GCF_002891405.2 Cryptotermes secundus
GGTTTGACTAGCTCCTGGCGATGAGTCTCTCCTCAGGTCGACTACGGGTCAGGCTCGGACAAGTGAGGGTGAAGCACTTCTAACCAACAGAATGCACTGTACCACTAGAACACTTTATTGTTTTTCTTACAGTCACTCGGTGGTATAAATCCACACAATCAAATTTAGTTTGGCTTTCAAGCAGCCGGCGTTGCACTTGCTCAAATTACCCGATAAGGTCGACTTACAACCGTCCGCTTATGGATTAAGCTAGATCTCTTTAAAGCTATGGACAAATTTTGCACTTCTAAGAATTATTTAACTTAACAAGCAAGTATAATCGCGGGGTTTGCCTCCACCAAGTTCGAAAGTTTGTAGCAGACTCCCAATTTAAACTGGACTCTCTGCCGAGCCAGACGTCTTAACTGCGTTGTATCCGCCTATTCTCCTGTCCTCTTAATTTCCCGGATAGGCTGATTCAAATAAGAGGAGTTGTCTTAATTTTGGTTCCGGCCAATGGCCGATTGTTTTAGAGGGAGTTTCGGCCTAAAAGACCAAACGGTGAAATTGACAGCGATGCAACTTATTGTCGCGTAGCCGAGGTGATCTCTTCGGGGCATCACCATAAGACGTCGTATAATTATCTTCTTATACAAGGTTCCAATTAGTTCGTGGGATAAGGACTCTGGTCTTGACTAGAGTCGAAGGAATTCGAAGGATGAAGAAAGTTAAGTGTAGAAAATAGTTTAATTAGAATCTTCAGAAATAGAATAAGTAAATCTTCAAGTACAATGGATGTACACTCGACCAGTTGTTGTTGGTCTCTCCCCTTACAGTTTACAATTAAAATTCAGTCTCTCATTCTTAACATACAAGGATATAATGAGCAGTTGCATAGCTGGTAATATGACCTTTTGAACCCAGGCCGAGATACTTCTCAACCCCTCTGTCTAGTCATAACATGTGTGTTTGTGACGGTCTTATCAGAAGTCGAGGTCAAGACATAATTTCTTGCTGTCAACTGCGGTTTGTAAATATAAAGATTTCGAATGTTCATGTATATGTTAATTAAAAGAATCAAATTATTCCTTATAACTACTACCTATTTGTTACCTATACCATACTACATCAAACTATATCATACTACATTATACTACTTACATCACACTACACTACATTACACGACATTATGAGGGGTTGCTAATGATCTCCTGGCACTACCACTTTTGACTTACGGCTGGTAGGAACAGTCACTTCTGGAATTCTCAAAGTGGCTTGCCGCTGTAAGTCAAATTCTCGATTTCTAAAGAAACTCAGTGGGCTTCCTTGAAGTATTATTTCTGCCCTTCTGGAAAACAACACCAGATGCTTGGACGCAATAACTAGATGTCCTTGTCCGCGCAAGTTCGGTCTATCTGCTCATCGCCTACTGCTTGTTCTGACTGTGTGTCTTAAACCTTTGTTTCTTCGTAATTCTTATTGTCTACTTTATAAACTACTGAAATAAAAAGAGGGGGGAGGGAAAGGATTTCAATGCACTGTCAGGTATTTGCCTTTCTTACCTCAGGCCGGAGAGATATTACGGTTTCATATGGATTAAACGGTGGTTAGAGGGGGATTTCGATTACCGTCAGGGAAGTCAGTACGGCTTGATTTCGTTGACCGTGCTGAGCACGGTAAGCCTGACCGCCCCCCCCCCACCCACACACACACACACACACACACACACAGAGGGAGAGAGAGTTCTGCTGCGCATTATATTTGCGACTCGCTCTGTAATATGGACACACTGGTCCACAAATACTGTCTACATGACTATTCCTATAGTATGTTTCGGAGAAAAATACAACTGCCATCTTCGGAGTATAAGTGTAAGCCAAGCAAGGAACCCACCTACTGTTTCTTTTCTTACTTGTCTTACTCTTAGATCTTGAAGGTGGGGGCGGTCGTCTGACTTCCATGAAATACTGGGATACAACTCAAGAAACACTAGATGAACGGATTATAATTAATTCGCGGTTTTTAACCACAGAAATCACTAAATTATGTCGAAAAGTAGAAAACGGCATGGGCGCATCTTGCGTAATGTCACCATAATGACGAGTACCACCGGCCAATTAAGAACATGTATAAGTTATACATCTCACGCATTTTTCAAGACGATTTTCCAGAAAAAATACACAAGGTTATTTTTACTTACAAGTTGGTGTTCCTCTACTGCATGCGTTAAATACGGTCGAAAGGAAAACGTTCTAAACATTATACGTTTATATTTCACAGATATCTTGGGTCTATGGGTGCATTTTCGTTCCTCTTGTTTAATGACATACGAGAACTGTTGTTCCCTTCTTCTTAACATCTGAGAAAACACAGCAGTCAACTGATCCGAATTCCATCACGGAACTTCCTCACACTTGCCGGTAACTCGAAACCAACCTAGTCATCAGCTGCTCTACACGTAGCAAATCTCACGTCCGTTTATCTTAGATTACTTGAACGACGTTAGCCCCACTCCCAATCCCCAAACTGGAGGACCAGCCCCTTAATACTGTACATACCCTGTCTTCGATATGGCTTCGAGCGCCAGAGAAACTTAACGCGAAAATTAATTTTCTCGAAACCGGCTTCACCAGTCTTTAAAAGTTGAATAAAAAGAATCCCATACAGTGTCTAGATGCAACGCAGCATGCATAATCAGACCAACAATATTGAACGAACGTAGTCATGGCCAGATGCATACGAATGAATGCGTACAATGTCTTCCCATCCATTCATTTCTCACGTCAATGAGCCCATACATATCTAATTCCTTATTGAACAATGTTTGTTCAGCCGTTGATAAGTTACACTGAGCTGTCAAAGCGATCACACAGAACTGGCTGGACGCAGTGAAAACAGAGTGCACACAATAAACAATAAATAAATAAATAAATAAATCTTAGGGAGAAAACATACTCTGCATTATTTCGTTACACCCGGGTCTTCGTAAAAAAGTTGATACACCAATGACTTCCTTCCACCTTCATAATTAATCGTATCTATGGAATAATTACGGTCTTCAAACTATTTCACCACCATCCATTTTAATATTATCTCCCAATCTAATCTTGAATCCCCCAAATTGACTGACTCTACACAGACCCACTTGTTCGCCGCTATTCCTGCTATATGTCCTGTAACGTCTTTACTCGGCGCCGGTGGGAGGTGGCAGGTCCCGCCGCCTCCGCGTACTCGTCACTAAAACACTCACTTTGGCCACTGAGAGCCAGGGGTTCGTCTTGGTGCAGGAGCTGACGCTGAAGCCCAAGATTAAACAAACCACACTCCACACGTTGATAATAATAATAACCAAGTTTATTGAAGAAAGAAACAAAGTGATTTTACTTTAAGAATGACCACCCTCGCCTCAGGCGAGCTGTCTTATATCTGCCACGCCTAGGGCTTTGTCCCAAAGAGATCATCACGTGCTACAGTTTTTTTAGGTGGCTATGCAACCTCATATGCATCCAGCGGTGGGCCACTGGTCGTATGTCAAAGCTTACGGGTGAAAGGGTGAGGCTGCATGCCGATCTTTCTTGCTCCAAATAACACTGCTTGTGGTTTCATTAGGACTGCTTATATTAAGGGTACTCTTAATACCAAGAGGTTATACATTTGAAAAAATACAATAAGTGAGTGGGGGTCATATATGACATTCCCCCCTTAAAAAAGGATTGATTACTTATATCAAATTCTTTTTTCCTCCTTCTCTTCTCTTTTATTTACCTGAAAACTCTCCTTTTTCTTAAGAAAATTGGCAAGGGTTCTTCTACCCCTTCTTGTTCATCACCATCTGACATTATGGTAATGTTAGGTGAAGACTTTAGGGATGTAGTGGGAGAGGTCCTTAAGGTTCTATATCTTATCGAAGGTTGTCTACCTTGAACATTTGTAATATTGATGCATAGTCTCTCGGCAGTTTCTTTCCAGCATGCTTTGGGTGACCATTTATCCCATAATTTATACCACAAAGTTCTACATCCACTGCAGCAACAACAGCAGCAGCAGCAGCAAGTTACAATGAAAAATATCATGGTGCTCATCATTGCAGTCCATGAAGTAACATATTTATAGTACCGAAAATAGTCTTTTGCTTCTTGATCTTTAATCATTTTCTCAACCTCATCCACCTTGTGACTTGCCATCCGTAAATCATCTACATAAGACATAATATTTCTTAAAGGAATGGACAAAGGCAACTGTGAAAAATCTTTAGTCTTTTTAAACATCAAACAACAATCAAAATTCATGGGAACCGTGGGAAAGAAATCATTTGAGATATTCCTTAGAGTGGTAGACATTGCATACAGAGTAATATAAGAAGTATAAGCTTTGCATCCCGGCTGTAATGTCAGTCTTCCTCTTTTAAGTATGTCAACTTGTTTGACATTTTCGTTGCATAGGACAGATAACATTTCGGGTTCAGGTGCTACGTAAAGCCATTGATTGCTCATACGTAACGGTATCCAATAGGTTTTCAAAAGTTTTACAACTCTTACTTTACAAGACTCAGGTATTTTGTTGGATGTGGGGTGAATCAAGGTCATTTCACAATCAACATCAGGAATGTACGAAAATATTGGAACATCCGCTTTACATACCTTGTGCAGTGCATTGGGTTGAAAACAACCCGCCAGCTCGTTGGTTGACATCTTACCAAATTGGCTCTTCAAAGAGTTTACAAAAATATATTCCTTTAAGGGATAAACAAAGACAAAGGCATCTTGTCTGGGAAACGGATAGGGTAAAATCTTATACAAATAGAAGGTCATTGAAGAAAGACGGGGTATGTCTACTACATACACAAGAAACGGACCATGAGCATAGACATGAGGTACAACTATCCGTTGTAGCTCAGGAAATGGGAAATCAGGATAATCCAGTCCACTTGGTAATTGTTGCGATGTCAAAACGGCACGAATTCGTTCGGCAGAAACGAATTGTGGTTGAAAAGTCCCCTGTTCGACATGAACCAAGGCATCTACCAAAATTTCGAACCCATGTTGGCATTCTGTTAGCCCCCTCTCAACCATCTTAATTTGAACGTTAGCTGTTGTTACTTGTTCTATCTCTGCCTGCAGCAGATTGCTAGCATTAACCACTTGTTCGTTCATTCGCAAAATGGTATCTTTCAAAAGTTTTTCGTTTTTGTCTACTCTTTGAACAATCAACTCTATTGATTGAATAGCAGATTTTATTATTGTCATCTGCTCTGAAGAAATGTGAAGGAAGTCTTTCTGTTCCTTTTCTAACTGACTTATATGCCTGT
>NW_019734001.1:14822-18233 GCF_002891405.2 Cryptotermes secundus
GAAGATGGAGGCGCTACGTTCCTCCGAAACGTCGGCCAAAACGAAGAATACACGGTGCCTAAACCCAGAAGACAACTTTCTTCATTGTCATCGCCGTGAAAACCTCAAAACTTACAAATTATTTCTTGTTCTTTAAAGTAGCACAGGAAAGGAAGTAAGATAAGGTCATTGCGACTTGTCGCAATTATTAAAAACACAGGAGTTTTTGTTTAGTTCCAAGGTGGTTTCGTCAGCCAGCTCCTATGGTTCCTATTACATATAACAACACCCAAGCCCGCCAGAGATCGAACTGCGTATATTAAATGTGCGTGAGCCAGACATCTCTTTGTGATCACATACTGGCTGAAATGGCGTAGTATTATTTGAGAACAATGCCAAATGTTCGGAATTTTACTTACTTACTTACTCATGGAGCTGAGCCCTTCAGGAGGAGCCGCCAATTCTGCAGCTACTCATGAATTTCCCAGCATTTAATGGAACCCGAACCTTCATCACCGTGCTCACAAAAGCCCTCCACTGGTCCCTATTCTGAGCCAGATTTATCCAATCCATACCATCCCATCCTGTCTCTCTAAGATCCATTCTAATATTGTCCACTCACCTACGCCTTGGTCTTCCCAGTGGTCTCTTTCAATCTCGCTTTTCCACCAATATCCTATACGCATTCCTCGTCTCCCCCATTCGTGCTACATGAGCTGCCCACTTCATCCTCCTTGACTTGATCATTCTAATTATAATTAGAGAAGAGTACAAGTTATGAAGCTCCTCATTATGCAGTTTTCTCCAACCTCCTGTCACTCCATCTCTCTTCGGCCCAAATATTCTCAACACCCTGTTCTCAAAAATAAATAAGGTTAAGTTGTCATTGTACTTAACTGCGACGGCGTATGGGGGACCTGCATGTATAGATCCACATTTCTTTGACCTCGGCACTATTTGGATCGTCACGCCCCGGCCGCATTACACCGGGGAAAGAGCAACCGATTCCCACTGGATTTGAGGACGGGTGTACCCCAGAGCCGAGAGTATGACTAAAAAATACGTTTTATCGTTCATTAGACAACTGAACATGATATATATCAAAATGCACATTAATTAGCGCCAGCCAAGGCTGCTTAAGGCCCAACATTCACATCTACATATTGAATTCTGGTTAAGCCTAGTCAATAAGTTAGAAGAAAGGAATGTCTTATGTAAGCAATCCATGTTATCAGCGATAGACCGAAAGACTGGCGAAACCTTACCTACATATGCACGCTTGCTTCAACCTACGCAATGGCGCACCATATATTCAACGCTTTACAGTTTGTGAACTTTCGAAATTTAAAAATTATTGCCAGAAATACATTCAAAATTTGCTGAACAAATAGGAACACAATGCAGTTCAGTCACACAAATTTATCGGGATCGGCGCCCGGGAAAGCCAGAAGGAAAAAAAAATACTAAGAAGTAGACCCATGCAAGTCGTTCGTGGATGGATAATATTAAAATGCAATCTTCTGGCTCAGGATAGGGAGATCTCTTCTGAAAACAGTAATGAATTTTCTCGAGTTCCATAAATGTGAAACCGCAATGACACATAGGCTGCTAGTAACCTAGCATAAGAATAGAATTTCCTACAAAGATGGTAGCAGTCTGCTGGGATATGGCACCTTGTAGATGTGGGGTTAACCGACGTTTCGGAGGAAAGTATCACCTCCATCTATAGGGTAGAACGAGAAATAAGATTTGAGGTTTTCACGGCGGTGACTGTGAAGAAAGCAGTCTTCTGGGATGTGGCACAGAGTAAATGTGGTGATAACGGACGTTTCGGAGAAACATATCGCCTCTATCTTCAGGGTAGAAGAAAAATAAGAAGATTTGAGGTTTCACGGCGGTGACTATGAAGAAAGCAGTCTTCTGGGATGTGACACAGTTTAGATGTGGTGATAGCTAACGTTTCGGAGGAACTTATCGCCTCCAGCTTCATGGTAGAAGAAAAATAAAAAGATTTGAGGATTTCACTGCGTTGACTATGAAGAAAACAGTCTTGTGGGATGTCGCACGGTGAAGATGTTGTGTTAGCCGAAGTTTCGGAGGAACGTATCGCCTCCATCTTCAGGGTAGAAGGGAATATAAGATTTCAGGTTTCGACGGCGGTGACTATGAAGAAAGCAGTCTTCTGGGATGTGGCACCGTGTAGATGTGGTGCTAGCGGACGTTTCGGAGGAACATATCGCCTCCATCTTCAGGGTAGAAGGAAAAATAAGATCCGAAGTTCTGACGGCCGGGACTATGAAGGATGCAGTCTTCTGGGATGTGGCACCGTGTAGATGTGGTGTTAGCAGAAGTTTCGGCGGCACGTATTGCCTCCATCTTCAGGGTAGAAAGAAAAATAAGAAATTTGAGGTTCTCGCAATAGTCACTATGAAGAAAGTATTCTTCTAGGATATTGTACGGTGTACATGTGGTGTTAGCCGACGTTTCGGATGAACGTATCGCCTGCATCTTCAGGGTAGAAGGGATTATAAGAAGATTTGAGGATTTCACGGCGGTGACTATGAACAGAGCAGTCTTCTGGGATGTGGCACAGTGTAGATGTGGCGTTAGCGGACGTTTCGGTGGAACGTATGGCCTCCATCTTCAGAGTAGAAAGAAAAAATGGAGATTTGAAATACGTTTCGGAGGAACGTATGGAATGCATCTTCAGGGTAGAAAGGAATATAAGAAGATTTGAGGATTTGACGGCGGTGACTATGAAGAAAGCAGTCTTCTGGGATGTGGCACCGAGATGTGGTGTTAGGTGAAGTTTTGGAGGAACATATCGCCTCCATCTTCAGGGTGGAAAGAAAATATGATTTAAGGCTTTTACGGGAGTGACTATGAAGAAATCAGTCTTCTGGGATTTGGCACCGTGTAGATGTGATGTTAACCAACGTTTCGAAGGAACGTATGGCCTCCAACTTCAGGGTAGATGGAAAAGTAAGAAGATTTGAGGTTTTCACGGCGGTGACTATGAAGAAAGCAGTCCTCTGGGATATGGCATCGTGTAGTGTGGTGTTAGCCGACGTTTTGGAGGAACGTATCGTCTCCTATTTCTGGTCAGAAGGTAAAATGAGATTTGAAGTTTTTACGGCCGTAACTATGGAGAAAGCAGTCTTCTGGAATGTGTCACCGTGTTGATGTGGTGTTAGCCGACGTTTCGGTGGAACGTATCGCCTCCGTCATAATGGTAGAAGGAAAAATTAGATGATTTGTGGATTTCACGGCGGTCACTGTGAATAAAGCAGTCTTTTGGGATGTTTCTCGGAATAAATGTGGTGTTTGGTCTACGTTTCGGAGCAACGTATCTCCTCCATCTTCAGGGTAGAAGCATAAATAAGAAGGTTTGAGGTTTTCACGGCGGTGACTATGAAGAATGCAGTCTTCTGG
>NW_019734002.1:0-11259 GCF_002891405.2 Cryptotermes secundus
CTTTTCTTCAGGTGAAATCTTGGAGAATTAGAAGAACTCAAAGCACACTGTTGCTTGGGTTCCTTTCCATCACCCTTATATGAACTGTGTTGCCACGATACAAATCTGACAATGAATATGGAAATGTCTTAGTGATGTGTTGTGTTCTTGTGATATGAAGAAAATGGATCCAGTACCGGTCATGATACATAGCACAAGTGCGTCTTAATGACAGTGGAAATGTCACCGAAACAACGTAACATCATTTTTGAGGTAAGCTGAAGTGCAGCAAAGTATTTTATAGGAGTTATATTAGTTGTTCTCTTGTTTTAGACTTATTTTTCATGCACTAAATTTTGGGTATAAGGTACCTGTGGTTGTTTGGCTGTAGGGTTCTTCCTCAAAGTGATAGTTGCCAGTGTGCCTCATCCTGCTTGTAGCTTCCTCTTTGAGCCTGCATGTTTGCCTTCCTACTGTGCCATCCATGCAGCCATCGTTATTCTTACCTAGTATGCATGTGGCTTCCATTGGACAAATGAAGTAAAAATGCTCACTATTTCGTTTGCATGAATTTTTTGTCTTAGTATCGTAAGATAATAAAATGTGATGTAGTTGATTTAAATTGTAATGGAACTTGATAACTGTTAAATAGTATGTGATGTACATATTTGATTTAGAGTGTTCTCTTACATAGTTAATGTAATTAATATTTGACATTCTTATGTTTTAGCTGAGCGTCAATGTATATTTCTTTGAAGCTAGTGAATTTGTTTTTCTTTAGGCCATATTCTGGAGACTAATATAGCATGGGGAGTTGCTGGTTGTTGTAGGAGTGTGTCATCCTGAATAGAATTCAGCCGCAATGTGTCAATTCAAACTGAATGAGCAGGCAAATTTAGTGGAATCTGGTGAAGAGTGTTGGTGAAAATTGATCTACTCCTGGGTATGTAAGAGAGACATACATGGTCGTATTGACAGTGGAAATGATACCGCCACAACCTTCCAACATTTACGAGGTGAAGTATTTAAGTATTCTCTTCTGCAGGAGTCATCTTAATTCTTCTGTTCACTTAGACTTGATTTCCACGTGTTACAAGTTGAATTTTTGTTAACATATCTCAGTTATGTCAGCGTTTTTTTTTTCCTTGAAGTGACAGTGGCCTGATGAATCTCGCATATCTGCATCCGCTTGCCTTAGCCTCGATTCCTGTGTGCATTCCTAATTTTCAGCATGAATAAACCTGCTTCTTTATTCTTCTTCCTTCTTTCTTGCGTGCCTGCCTGGCTGCTTGCCCCATCTGGCATTGTTTTAACTAGAATTCCTGGTGCTTCCATTGGAATGAGGGTAGAAGGAAACTCACACTATTGACTTATCATGATTTTTGTCAGTTAATGACATGACTTAAAGTAAATGTAATTAATTTGACTCAAGTTATAATGGAAATTGAGACACTGTGAAATTGTTTGTCATACATATTTAACATTATCTGTTCTCTGATTAATTAATTTAATTAAGTATTTTTTATTATGATGTCCAAGTGAAGCGTCATATATTTCGAGGGAGTGAGTGACTGATACTTTTCTTAAGGTGAAATCTTGGAGAATTAGAAGACCTGGAAGGAGATTGCTGCTTGGGGTTCTTTGCATCGCCCTTATATGAACTGTGTTGCCACAATACAAATGTGACAATGAATATGGAAATCCTTCAGTGATGTCTTGTGTTGTTGAGATATGAAGAAAATGGATCCAGTACTGGTCATGATACATAGCACAAGTACGTCTTAATGACAGTGGAAATGTCACCGCCACACCGTAAAATCATTTTTGAGGTAAGCTGAAGAGCAGCAAAGTACTTTATAGGAGTTATATTAGTTGTTCTCTTCTTTTAGCCTTAATTTTCAAACACTAAATTTTGGGTTTAAATAGGATATTACACAGGCGAAGTGACAACTTTTGTCTGTTTTTATTCATGTTAACTCTTGAGGCGCTGTTCATATTCAGGAATTTATTTAAATATGTCAGATTTGCGGTGCTTGTAACTTTAGTATAATTTACATAACTTCCATCTGTGTAAAACTTCCGCATGAAGGAAGTCTTATTATCACTACTAAGGAGCTTGCTCTGGAAGTAAACGCAGAGAAAACTAAGTTTGGGTTCGATCCCAGTTTAAGTCACGTAGGATTTGTAGTACAGAAAAATGTACTGGAAGAAATATCCGGTTTCCCTTCCCAATTTTCATTCCCTGATCTACACCACGTTCATTAATCATTCTATCATGGACACTATATATTATATTATAGTTGAAAGATCGTCGGCTGCTAAGTAACGGCTAGTTAAATAAGTGAGCCACCGTTAGGAAGCAGTCAGCAAAGACAATAGATAAGTCATGGAAACCGTGTTTTCTATGCAGTCATTCCAGGGCCTACAAAATAAGGCTCACCTCATAATTGGAAGTTTTCAAAGTTTCACAAATGTCCGCAATTTTCAAACGATTTTCAACTTTCCGCATCTATACCATTACATACCAAAAATTATACAGGCAACAAGCAGAAGTCACACGAAATAATGAGAATAATCCTCATGGAGGCACAGAACATGGCGAAATCAGACACGACATATAAGAGGCTTAAACTTGGCAGAGGTCAAGCTTACGAATCTGTACCCAGGAACTCTGACCACTAGACCACAGAGGCGTTGTAGCATAGCATAAATAAATTGGCATGATCTGCTTTGCTGACATGGACTAACAGGAGGTATGTATACAGTGCAAAAGGAAGAATAGCATGTACACTTGAAAGTGGTCAATCATATCTATAAGAGACAAACCCATCCAATAGTCTTAGAGGATGTTACACAATGATTATGAGAGTAAGGCCTTATCTTTATTATTAGACTAAACATCAGTATTATTAATATAATATGTATACACTGCGTTCAATCAAGGAGGAAACTTGGCTACAGCACTGACCGGGACCAACATTCCTCACAGATTGCTGCCATAATTGCAGATAGCAGAATGAGTCATTAGCGCTGATTAATGTGCACCGTGATCTTGTCACTGCGGTTAAAGTCGCATTAATAATCAGTCTGTGTTAGAGATATCGATAGGCGGTCGACATATATACTGAAATAAAGTTCACCATTGAACAGCGTGTCTTTATTGTCGAAAATCTTCCAAGGAAAAACTTACAGAAAATGTATCCGTAAGTTTCGTCATAAACATTCTGATTCGCCAGTTCCCATAAGTCGGTTGTATTCAAGCTTGTGAAAAAGTGGCGGGCCACAGGTTCAGTGTGTGACATAAAGAACCAATCGAAGAGGATTGTGCTGACTGAGGAAAAAGTATGGGATGTTGAGACACAACTACAGATCAGTCCTCGAAAATCATTAAGACGCTTAGTACAGGAATCTAATGTTTCACTAGGATCTGCTTTCACAGCCACAAACTTAATCAAATTTCACCCATATAAATTAGCATTTGTGCATGAGCTGAAACAACCAGATTATGCAGCAATAATTCGTTTTTGCAACAGCTACTGCAAAATGTGCACGATGGAATCATGGATCCACAGCTTCTGTTCATGACCGATGAGGCATGGTTTCTCGTTAGTGGCCATGTCAATGCACAAGATGTAAGAATATGGAGCAATGAAAATCCTCACACTTTACAGCAAGTGCCTTTACATAGTGAAAAGTGGGGCTGTGGTGTGCTGTAAGTCTGCAGTGAATCACTGGCCCCTTATTTTTCCACAAAAACGTGAACTATGACCGCTACGTTAATGATATACTGAACTCATTCTTCAAGCAGCTGACTGATGAAGAAAGACAATATGGGTATTTTCAGCAAGACAGTGCTACAGCACATTCAGCTAATGCAGCCAAAGTCTCACTTAGGGAAGTGTTTGAAGACAGAATAATCAAGAGGGGAGTGTGGCATTCCAGTTCTCAGTTTCTGTGATTTTTATCTTTGGGGAAACCTACAGGGAAAATTTTCAATTCGATGCATGCCAAACATAAACAAAATTTATATCTCCCCTCCCACCACATCCTCACACACCCTATTTCTACCTCTACCTCACCCTTCTCTCCCTCTGTTGCACTGACTTCACAAACAACATACATCGCCGAATCAGTTGCAATTTATATTCTCACCAGAGCGGACAAAATACGATGGGGTACCCAAAAGAAACCGAACTAATGTTTTTGTGGGCAGAGCTTTTGTAGTACCGCATTTTGCCGCTATGAGCGCATAGAGCTAACATTCCTGTGTCGATAAGCCGACTACCGTTGCTTCAGAAGGTAAGGACTACTTTCGGCAGAGTTTAGAGTGACAACTGTTTTGTGTGATCGTCGTTTTTGCAATGGCTAATTTTCGTGAACAGCGTGCGGTGGTGAAATTCTGCTTTTTGCTCGTGAAAAGTGGAACACAAACTCTTGAAATGTTAAAAACGGTGTACAAGGACAATGCTATGGGGAAAACTTAAGTGTTTGAGTGGTTTACCCGTTTCAAAAATGGTGAAATGTCAATTGATGATAAACCTCGTTCTGGTCGTCCTTCCACAGCCCGAACACATGAAAATGTTGAAAAAAATCATGAAATCATCAAGGAAGATCGACAGCGGACCATTGAAGAAATTGTGGAGCTGTCGGGAGTGACTTGGAGCTAAGCGGCCAGATTTGTGGCAGCCGGGTGACTGGTTTTTCCATCATGACAATGCCCCTGGTCACACAGCCCTGTCTGTACGACAATTCTTGACCAAAAATGGTATGACCCCTGTTCCTCACTCTCCATACTCACCCGACCTTGCCCCATGCGACTTTTTTTGTTTCCTCGAATGAAAAGAGACATGAAAGGAAAAAACGACGGAGGCGCTGTCAAGCATCTCAAAATATGAATTTAGACAATGTTTTGAAAAATGGAATAAAAGACTAGACAAGTGTATTAGTGTAAGTGGAGAGTACTTTGAAGGGGATTGAAGGTTTGTGCTTAAAATTTGAATAAATAAGTTAAAAAAAATAAGTTCCGTTTCTTTTGGGTACCCCCTTGTACATTGTAATATGAGGCACTGGCCAAACAGCAAGTAAACAATACAACTATATTATCAATACCAAACCAATAGTTAATCACAATAAATTTAATGGCTGTTTTTTCTACATCATTTCCACATTAATACAAAATAATACTACACGTATACCACGGCCTCAAAAGCAGTTTACTATACGAGTCTTGAATATATCACTATATGTCTGCTGGAATATAACAACACGTTTGCAACAACTGACTTCATAACATGAAATCACATGAAGAGTTTTTAACCATATTTTATTACATACCTTTCGTTTTATAACAATTTTATAATTCATTATATATTCATTCATTGATTGTATTATTTTATATTGTAACATAGTTGTCAAGTATCTATCTCTACTGTTAAAAATGAAATGCAGTTCAATAATGTGTGAATGTTGTAACCATGTATTTTGCCTGATGATGGCTTTAAAAGCCGAAACATGTAGCTAAGGTAATGTTGACCTTGACTGTTATGTTGTTGTGTTATGACGGATTACAATAAAGAATTTTATCTAAAGGGAAAGGCCTACAAGAATAATCCTTGCACCACTGAAGCTCTGCAGAATGAAATAACTCACTTAATTAGTTCAATTGAACCAACTTCAGAATGTGTCGCATAATTTAATTATATGATGCAAGGCATATTTGCAAGCAGAAGGGGGTCACTTCCAACGTTTGTTATAAAGCATGATAACTTTCTGTTATCCTTTTACAGTATTCCTATAAATGTGTGCATGTACAGAAACTGATGTGAGGGAACCAGCGATACGACTGCTCTCTCGCTAGCGGGAAAGGCACAGTAGTCGTAGAGAAACAATCCATCCGCTCTACGCTAGCGAGCATGTATGCATTTATCAGCACTAATGACTCATTCCGCTACTGGCAGTTACAGCAGCAATCTGTGAGGAATGTTGTTCCTGCTTAGTGCTGTAGCCAGATTTCCTCAACGATTGAACGCCCTGTATAATATATATAATATATTAATATAATATTATGAAAGTAAGGGTTCATTTGATAAAAGAAATTCCTCTGTTCATGAACCTCAAGAGACTTGGTGCCAAGACAAACTGATCGGCAAACCGCCGGTGGTGAAGTAAATCTATAACTCTGACTTCACACCAGGTCAGTTAAACCGTGTAGAGCCAGGTTCGAATACCTCCACCGTAGCCCTGGGAGTCGTAGGAGACAATGAAAAGGAACTCAGTGCCTAGGAGTATAACAGGGTCACTCTGTTCCTAGGTGATATAAATACGGGAATGTGACCTTACAGTTTGGTAGAATCTCAAATCTGAGGCTGTAAACTGTAGTCATGGATCCAGCGGGACTCAGAACCGAGAATGACTGCCTCGGCGAGGGCCAGCAGCAATTGTAAATGACAGACCCATCCTCTTGTCACAGAGGGTGCCCTAAAACAAACCCGCAATTATCTGACAGTAACAAACATTTTTCCTTCTGCCCGAGATGTGGTTTGATGCCAAGACAGACTGGAAGACTGACCATGGGTCGTAATATAGTTGGAACTTTTTACTTTTTTGACACCAAGGTTTTATACCACTTACATTGAACAAACGGGATAGCCCCTTTGTGAACCATATTAAATGCTTCGGTGTAATGATCGACAAGAGGATTATATGAAGATTGCATAGAGAATGATCGAAGCCAGTACCTTTAGAAAATTTATTAGCGTCTATACCTTACGTTAAAGTGAGCAATTAAGCGCTAACCTTAAATTAACCCTCCATAAAGCACTAGTTAGATCATTAACGACTTATGTTTGCCCCGCCTGGAAATTTGCTGCAGATATCTATTTTTGCAGTGCTTACAGAACAAGGTTCTCCACACTATTCGTAAATCCCAAAGTGCATACCTGTCCTCGACTTGCAAACAGTTTTGAAGTACCGTATATTTATGAATAGACAAAGAAAATTTGCAAGTAACAAGCAGAGGTAATATAAAAACATGAAAATGCAAATGCTCTTGACATCGGAAAAGTGAGGCCCAACACAGAAAATATAAGTGGTTTAAGCTTGGCGGCGGTTAAACGTACGACTGTTCCGGTGACTAGGCAGTCGTTGTAAAATGAGCTACATGATTTAGGGCATGATCTACTCTGCCAAACCTAGACATGCCAAACTTACATGTAATGTTGTAAATGCAGATGACACGTACTACTGATTTTGACCGCGGTAAATGATAGAACCGTCCTCTCGTTAGAGTGGACGCCCCACATCAACAGAACCGCAACTGACAGTAATAAGAATCTGGTGTTGGGCCCCGAGTGGAGCTTGACACCTAGACTGACTGGCCAACTGATCATCGTTTGTAATATGACTTTGAATTGACACCAAGACTGTACAGCAGATTATGCCCTATCTTCAGTAGTTCCGGATAAAACAGCAGTCTAGTCGCTTGAACGGTCGAATGCTTGACTGACGTCAAGTTTAAGTCTCTTATATTTCCTCTGTCAGGCTTCGCCTTGTCCAGTGTTGCGAATATTTGCATTTTCATGATTTTGTATGCCTTCTGCTTCTTCTCTGCAGAATGTTATGTAATCATATATTTACAAAAATCTGAAAGTCATGTCAAATCGCGAACCAGTGTGCTCCTTGGAAAATTTTCAATGGTGAGAAGAACTTTGTTTTGCAGGCACTGCAGTTCCAATAGACGGGTACCTGCCGCAAACTCCCACGCATGGAAAGTGTAAGTCATGATAATCCTAATGATCAAATTTAATATCAGAGCTTTTTTTTGTATTGCTAGTGGAGTGGGACTAAGTCCATTTACTGCGGCCACTTCTGGCCTATTGTACCAGCCCCACATGATAGGTGAGGGTAATTGTGCACCAATTGGTGGAATGAAGATTGGCAGGAGAAACCGAAGTACTCACAGAAAACCTGCCCCAGCGCCACTTTGTCCACCAGAAATCCACTTGACCAGACCCGGGATCGAACCCGGGCTGCCGTGGTGGGAAGCCAGCGACTAACCGCTTAAGCTATGGCGCGGCCATACATCAGTGTTCAATCGCTCAAGTTCGAATAGGGAATATGTTCTAATAAATGTTCTGGAGGCATTGACTTCGATCATTTCTATGTGCAATCTCCATGCAACTTTCTTATAGAAGATTACACGGAGATATTTTACACTATTCACAAACGGAATATTTCGTCCATTCAGTATAAGATGGGACTCCGGCGGTCGACGACTGCGAGGAAAGTAAATCCCCCTAGTCTTATCTTCATTAATTTTAATATTCCAGCACTTGCACCAGGCTTCCATTGAGCTAAGACAACGCTGGGCATTTCTGACAAAATATCCACCTTTCGATCTTTCGCATACACACAGGTGTCATCAGCAAATTCAACACCAGGTGTTCTGGGGGAACATTTATATACCTGTTGTACAAAGTATGGGACAGGACAAGAACTTGAGGCATCCCTGCTTGCATTTCCCTTGGCGTAGACATTTCGCCTTCCACCGAAATACTGAATTGGCTTTGTGAAAGAAAGGAACGAATAAGCGTGATCAAATAGGTTGAACATTCCAAATTAGATAACTCATACAGCAAACCTGAGTACCATGTGGTATTAAAGGTTTCTTCGATGTCCAAGAACACCACGGAAGTAGGCCTTTTTATGTTGAAATAAAGGGTCACATAGTCTGCTAACCTCAAACATTGCAGAGTCGTGCTTTGACAGGCACTGAACTTACTTACTTGTAATGGAGCTGAGCCCTTCTGGAGGAGCCGCCAATTCTGCAGCTACTCAAGAATTTCCCAGCATTTTATGGAACCCGAAGGTTCATCACCGTGTTCACAAGAGACATCCACTGGTCCCTATTCTGAGCCAGATCGATCTAATCCATACCATCCCATCCTATCTCTCCAAGATCCATTTTAATATTGTCCACCCACCTACGCCTTGGTCTTCCCAGTGGTCTCATTCATTCTGGCTTTCCCACCAACATCCCATATGCATTCCTTTTCTCCCCCATTCATGCTACACGCCCTGCCCACCTCATCCTCCTTGACTTGATCATTATAATTATACTTGGAGAAGAGTACAAGTTATGAAGTTCCTCATTATGCAGTTTTCTCCAACCTCCTGTGATTTCATCTCTCTTTGGTCAAAATATTCTCCTCAACACCCTGTTCTCAAACACCCTCAGTCTGTGTTCCTCCCTTAATGTCAGAGACCAAGTTTCACACCCATACCTAACCACAGACAAAATTATAGTTTTGTATATTCTAACTCTTATGTTTTTGGACAACAGATGAGAAGACAAAAGGTTCTGGATTGAATGGTAGCAAGCATTACCTGAGTTCAATCTTCACTTAATTTCCTGCTGAATCAGGTTTTGAATTGTTATCGTCATTCCCAAATATCTGAACTGTGGCACATTTTCAGAACATCTGTTTCCTATCTTTATGTCATGATTTTGCCCTGCATTTTGGTGACGAGACAGTAACATATTGTCACGTGTTGGGTGTATAACACGACAAATAACTTCACGCCATATTTAATATAGCGAATTTATTGCACATTTGCTCTTACAATCATACACTTTACAATCTTAACATTACTGCCATCGGCAGTATCACAAATACTAGACTGCAAATGCTAGACTACAATTGACTGGTTGACTTCCTGGCTAACTCGTGACTAACTCGTAACTGTTGCCTTGAGAACTGTCTTCGGTGGCTGTGTAGTTTCCTTATATAGTCCCAGTGTTTGCCTGTTACGAAATGGGTACCGCTGTTGCCTGACGCCATGTTATGTCACCGCGAGGAGAGGGGCGGGGTGTTGACTTGCTTATTACCATAGTAACGACAGTGTTCCGATGCCGCCACGTACCGCTGGGGTGGGAGGGGGTGTCCTCCATTGCGCAACATAACACAGTATGCTTAGTTTTCTCTGTGTTTACTTCTAGACCAACCTCTTTACTTGCGTCAATTAAAGTTTGTGTGTTTTTCTATATGGTACCTACATTATCACCCAGTAGATTCATATCATCGGCACAGACCAACAGCTGATGTGTTCCGTTTAGTTTCAGTCCCACCTGGTTTCCCTGGACTTTCCTAATGGCATATTCTAAGGCAAAGTTGAAAAGGAGTGGCGATAAAGTATCTCCTTGTTTTAGACCATTCTGAAAAGGAAATTTATCAGACAAATGTTTACCTACACGGACTTTACTATACGTTTCCTTTAAACACATTTAATCAGCTTAACTAGTTTCATGGGTAACCCAAACTCTATCAGAATATTGTACAATACTTTCCTCCTAACTAAATTGTAGGCTTTCTTGAAGTCTATGAAAAGCTGATGTAGTGTCTCATCGTACTCCCATTTTTTCTCCAATATCTGATGAATGCAAAAGATCTGATCTCTAGTTGATCTGTTACGTCGAAACCCACACTGATGATCCCCAATAATTTCATCTATATATGGACTTAACGGTGAAACAAGAACATTGAACAAAATTTTATATGAAGTTAATAGCAGTGATATCCCCCGATAATTACTACACTCAGTTTTATCACCCTTCTTGTGAACTGGTACAATAATAGACTACTTCCACTGATCAGGCAATTTTTTCTTATGCCAAATAGAAGTAATTAGTTTGTGGATCTTAGAACGTACTATTTCGTCTCCTGCTTGAATAAGTTTTGCCGGGATTTGATCCCTACCTGGCAATTTATACAGTTTCAAATTTGCAATAGCACTTTCAACCTCAAAAGGGCTAGGATCAGGTATTAACGGCTCAGCTGTATGGGTTTCTGTCTGCCTAACAGCACTAACCCTATGTACATTCAATAACTGAGAGAAGTAGTTCCTCCACCTATTCAAAATACTGTGGGAATCTGCAAGCAGATCACCGTTTTCATTCTTCACTAAGTCACTGCTAAGCTGCTAACCCTTTTTAAAATCATTTATTCTTCTATACAGATCACTCATATTCTTGTTCTTACTGTTCATTGCAAGCTCATCAATTTTGTCTTTCAGATATTCCCTCTTTTTATTCCTGAAATGTCTGCTGGTTTTGCATCTTATATTGTCCAAATTATCCCTATGTATTTCACTTGGATCCTGTAACCATTGCAATTTGGCTTTCTTTGGTCTAATAATTTTGAGCATCCTTCATTGAACCATGGCTTATGCGCTTGTGGGAACATCCCACATTATCACGCATTTCCAAGGTCAAGGTCAAGGTCA
>NW_019734002.1:13622-18592 GCF_002891405.2 Cryptotermes secundus
CAGAGTGAACTGATTTGCGCATAGGGTTATAATTCGTGAAACCCCGCAACAGTGTTAACAGATTAATGCGATTAGGGTTATAAAGTGTGAAACCCCGCAACTGTGTGATAAGTAATTGTAGCCGTTATTTGTAGATTGTTAAATAAACCAATTAACCATCTCTACGGCGTCTTCAGTAACGTAAACACGTTACAATATATATATATATATATAAGGGCATAATCTGCTGTACCTAGCCTGGACTGACAGAGGCCGTGTATATATTGTACATTTAAATAAGAAATAAATGTGTATTGTAAATATGTGTAAATACAGACAATGGACTTATTAATACAGACTGACTAACAAATGACAGACCCGACCTCTCATCAGAGAGGGCGCTACACATGGACAGGACAGTAACTTTCATTCAAAAGAAATATCTGGTCATGAGCCCCAGCTCAGACAGACTGACTGACCGTCAGTTGTAACATGACCTTGCCTTGCCTTGCTGAATCATGCAGTCGATCATCAGTCTACGAGCTAGCCTCATCAACCAACATCTAGCAACGGCCGCACGGACTCACCGGTAGTCATACCCGACACACTGGGCAACTGATGTAGCTACCGCCTCTCCGCTCCAGCGACCGCGCTCAACGACTAGCCTTTCACCAGCAGCCGCTACGATCAAGCAACCTCAAACTCACCTGCCGCACAGCAACGAAGCAACCTCCAGCCGCACTGCAGCCAGTCCATTCACCGTAACTAACCTCTCTCCCTACTGGCGCGCGCCGCGCTACCTCACCGGTCAAGCATCTCATCAACCACGGTCCTTTTCAGGACCAAGAAACTGTTCCGAAGAAGTGGGTTGTCATCGGAGTAATGACAAACAACACACCAAGACGCCCCACACACTTTATTAACATCCACCTCAGTGTCCAAGTTTTCCAAGGCCGCAAACCTATTTGAGATTTCAACACGATACTGCTCTTTACCCTCTACCTCATTTAATTTCTTGAGGTTTAACCTCTCCTTATGAACTCTGTGAGTTGTTTCTGTGATCACTGCCAGTCTTTCCCTAACCCCTGCCACCACCAGGCAGTGGTCAGTATCACAATCTGCTGTCCTGAATGATCGGACATTAAGTATACTTGAATGCCGTCTCCTATCAATCAAAATATGGTCTATTTGATTGTGTATCTTCCCATCAGGAGATGTTCAAGTAAATTTATGGATGTTATGATGCGAGAACATTGTACTTTTGACAGTAAGATATTTTGATGTGGCAAAGTTTACTACTCTAACTCCATTAGCATTACTAATTTCATGCAAACTCTCATTCCCAGTTGTTGTTTTGAAAATGTCTTCCCTCCCTACTTTGGCATTGAAATCTCGTAGCAAAATCTTCATAGGGTACTTCGGGAATTTATCAAATACATGTTCCAGTTCTTCATAGAACCTGTCCTTTATGTAATCAATTTTATCTTCTGTTGCGGTTTGAACATTCGTAACGATGATATCACACCAGCGACCTTTCAGTATTACATATGACTTCCTATCACTAACGAACTCCACCCTCTTAACTGCTGATATGATTCTCTTATGTACAAAAAAACCTGTACCCAATTCACGATTTTCATTCCCCTTTCCATAGGAAAATGTATATTCCCTTGCTGATGCAATGCCACCTCGCCCCATCTGACCTGCTGTACCCCCACTAAATCTAACTTATATTTTAAAATTTCTTCCACCACTGCCTGAGCGAACCTGCCCTATGCATACTTCAAACATTCCATGTACCAAATCTCATATCCGTTTTATTTAGCTTAGATCGATTTTCCAGAGGATCTATCCAAGTCCGAGGCTTCTTGAAAACTTTCATAACAAGATAATTTTTTACGGTGAGGAGTTGTTAGCCCAACACCCAACCACCAAGCTGGAAGACCACCCATTGTCGGCTGTTCACAACTGCTTATTTATATTTGCAACTTCCTTCCAAACCTGGAGGATGTCTCCTCCATCCGCAACCTGAGGACATGCCGTGCCGCACTCTTTCTCTGAGTCTTCAGATTCTTTCCTCATACTTGGTCCTGGTATAGTTTCTCCTACCAACGCTTCTCTTGCTCCAGGCAATTCTTGGGCAACTGGACATCTTTCTGCTGGTCTCCTTTGTCTGCTATGTCACTTTCAAATGGCGGCTTGTCCCTTTGTGGGTGATGGCCAGTCTTTCCTGGGATTCACACTTTTCCCATGTTGAATTCTTTGGTTTCTGGCGGCAGTGCTCCGCGGCCTGTTTTTGGTCCCTATGCTGTTTCATCTTCTTTGGTTCTCTGACCAGAATCACTGTGGTGTCTTCTACAGGGACCTCTCGTTGTTCTGCTACCTCAGGTTTCCTGTCCACTGAGGTCAGCTTTTCCTTTTCTAGACACGCCTCCATCGTTTCCCGGCAGGCCATCGTCTTTCTGCCTATTTCTGGTTTGGGTTTGGTCACCATCTTCTTGTGGTTAGTGTCCATCCCTTTTTGTATGGCGGCCGTCTTTGCTGTGGTTGCTCTCGTTTCAGCTTAAATGGCTTGCATTTTCTTCCACAGCCTTTGTATTTGCATCTATCTTGGCCATCAGTAGTTCCAACAACTGCTCTATATCCATTTCTTTTGTGGTCTTCATGTTTAAGTTTGTATCCCACTTCTGACAACACCAGTTGTCGCATGTTGGGTATGTCATGTGACAAATAACTTCACACCATTCAGGGATGTAGCGAATATTTACCCACCTTCAATTTTACACTTATACAGTCTTAGTCTTATACAATCCAGTATCTCAATTGCTGTTCAACTACCTCTCGGTGAATGCTGGGCTCCACTCTCTTCAATGGGGACTGTCTCAATACTTCAACTTATAATGGATACTGAATACTCATACTCAATACTAGTAACTCTCTCCCTCTCTCTCTCTCTGACAGATACTCCTCATTATGTAGCTTCTGCAATGACCACAGAAAACAGTTACATGATATCTACCACTGGTCCATGACACTGTGTTTATCGACTGCCTAGCAACAGTCCCTGCATGGCCTCTCCTGTTGCGTGACGTCACAGCCTAGTGGTGAGGGGTGTTTACCGAGCGTTGCATAGTGATCGAAGGAGTGGGGGTATGTGACGTCACTCACAGAAACGTAGAGTTCACGTGACCCCTACTTCCTGTTGTGCCATCCATGTTACAATATTCTTGTACCCTCCTGGATCAAGACGAATGACACTTCTAATAAGAAGTACAGGGTTTGCCATTGGGGTTGGGTGTTTTGGAATGCAGTGCCATAACAGGGGAAGTTCTACATGTATATGGTTTCAGCTATCAGAGCAAACAGATACATGACTCAATGTGTGGCTGCTGTCAAAACGTTCTTCAGTTCACAGTCTATTATGCATATGAAAGAATTTTTGGCTCAAATTTGATATGCCAATGCATGAAAGAATTCCAACTGTTGTTTATGCAGCTGCACTTTGGCCAGTACTGAAAATTCTGTTTGATAACACATCTGTTGAGGTGAAAATGGACCTCATCAGTCACTATTAACAAATATAAAACAGCAGCAATATTACACAAAACTTTTAAAAACATAAATTTAGACATGCCATTTTATCATGACCCTTCATAAGTTGGTAATCAGAATTTTATATGGATGCTAACTCAAATTATAATTTTAATAATAAATTTCATAATTTATATAAACGACCTCCCTCCTACACTAAGAATCTCATCAGTACATATAATATTTGCAGATGACTCTAGTGTTATAATTTTTGGTAAAATTTTCGATGATTTCTGCATGTTATCAAGCAAGGTTCTTTCGCAAATGAGTAAATGGTTTTCTGCAAACAAGCTGTCCCTGAACCTAGAAAAAACAAATGTAATAAAATTTATAACAATAAACTCACCACAATATCCATTTAACATAGAATATGATGATAAATATATAGAATAGGGAGTAAACACAAAATCCCTTGGTTTGCAAGTTCATAATCATTTAATCTGGAAAAACCATATTGATCTGTTGATTCCAAAGTTAAGTAGAGCATGTTATGCAGTTAGATTCATGTTACATATTAGTAATGTTGACACTCTCAAATCAATCTATTTTGCTTACTTTCACTCTTTAATGAAGTATGGAATAATTCTGTGGGGTAATTCATCTGACAATAAAAAGGTATTTACAAGGCAAAAGAAAATTGTTAGAAACATGATGGATGTCAAACCCCGTAATTCCTGTAGAGATCTATTTAAGAGACTACAGATCTTAACTTTTCCTTGTGAAAAATACAAGGTGGTTCAAATATGACCAGGACTGATTTTTTTAAACCATAATTGCCAAACACTTACTTGCACATGTCAGTCTTCAACGTACTCCCCTCTGGAGTCAACACATTTTTTCCAGCATTCTGGAAGCATCCTGATGCCCCTTTCAAAACAAGCTTGTGGTTGGCGGCATATCCACTCCACAACAGTTTGGATGATGGCATTGTCATCCACAAACTGCATGCCTTGCAAGTGTGATTTGAGCCTTCCAAACATGTAGAAATCACTTGGGGCCAAATCGGGACCGTACGGCGGATGTGTCAGAAGGTTCCATTTCAATTTCCGGAGGGTTTCCAATGTTGTTTTGGCCATATGGGGGCGTGCATTGTCTTGAAGGAAGGCTACCCGCTTTCCACCTGTCTTCCACTTTGATTATATCTTTTCCTTCATGTCTGTTGCCAGGAGGTCTGAGTAATAAGCTGTATCGACTGTTCTGGCATCTGTGCATCTGTCAGAAAGTCTACATGGATAACCCCCTGCCAGTCCCAGAAGAATGTTGCCATCACTTTTCCTGCCGAACAGCTCCTCCGCGCTCTAATAGGTTTGGAAGAACTGGCATGCTGCCACTCGTGAGATGGCTGCTGGGACTCTGGAATGAAGTAGTGCACCCATGTTTCATCAGTGGTCACTATAGAC
>NW_019734003.1:0-798 GCF_002891405.2 Cryptotermes secundus
TATGTAGTATGATCAAAAGTCTAAGTACATATTACAATATTACACCTATGATCGTGATTCATATAACACATACCCAACTGCATATATTGAAATTGCATGAGTCATACATCTCTTTGTGAGTACATCCTGGCTGGCGAAAATGGCGTAGTATTATTTCAGAACAATGCGAAAAGTTCGGAATTTTACTAAAATATAAATAAGGTAAAGTTGTCATTGTACTTAACTGCGATAGCTTTTGGGGGACTGCATGTATAGATCCACATTTCTTTGACTTCGGCACTATTTAGAGCTTCACACCCCGGCCTCATTACCCCGGAGAAAGAGCAACCGGTACCCACTGGATAAGAGGATGTGGATGAGTTCAGAAGAAAGGAATGTCCTCTGTAAGCAAACCATGTTATCAGCGAGGAACCGACAACACAGCCGAAAACCTACGTATGTACCTTTTCGTCATCCTCCGAAATGGCGCACCAGCTATTCAATGCTTTACTGGTTGTCAACTTTCAAAGTTTAAACATTATTGACAGAAATAAATCTCAAGGACACACGACTTTATTATTATATTACCTTTAACAGGACAAACACTATGCACTATAAAACTATGACACACGCAAATGAAAATAACATTTAAAATAAAAGTTTCTGCAGGGATGGAGACAACAGAGCCTTTCAGAGACTGGTGCGCGTCCTAAATATTCCGGTGCTTTGAGAAGTCGATGTTACTAGAGGAGTTCCCCATGCAGCTACATGAAATCTAGCCTGACTGATACAGTGCAGATCGCGCATCTTGTAACATGT
>NW_019734004.1:0-706 GCF_002891405.2 Cryptotermes secundus
GACCTTCAAAGTAGTCCCCTTGGGAGTGCATACACTGATCCCAGCATTTCTGTCACTTTTGAAATGCATCATGGAAATCTTTCTTTGTTACTGGGTTTAGTACCGTCTGCGTTTCCGCTTGAATTTCCTCAACTGTATCAACTCTTCGCCCCTTCAACTTGATTTTCATCTTGGGGAAGAGAAAGAAGTCGCATGGAGCTAAGTCTGGTGAGTACGGTGGGTGGGGAACAACTGCCACCTTGCTTTTATCCAAAAATTCCTACACAATGTAAGCCATATGTGGTCGTGCATTGTCATGGTGGAATACCCAGTCATTCGTGTGCCACTTCTCTGGACGTTTTCTACTCATGTCCTCCCTGAAACTCCTTAGAACATCGCAATAGAACTCTTTATTGACTATCTGACAAGGAGGGACGAACTTATGAACAATCCCGTCAACATCAGAAAAACAGATCAACTTGGACTTAATGTTGCTGTCGACTTGTCGAGCTTTTTTTGGCCAAGGTGAAAAGGCTCTTCCATTGTGACGATTGCTGCTTACTTTCAGGGTCGTAGCCATAAACCCAACTTTTGTCACCAGTGACAACCTTCGAAAGAGTTTGGATCCTCTTGAAGCTGTTATTGAAGTTCCCTGCAGACTTCCAAGCAATGCTGCTTCTGTTCATTTTTCAGCAGTCGTGGCACAAACTTCACCGCCATCCTCCTC
>NW_019734004.1:948-1366 GCF_002891405.2 Cryptotermes secundus
GACATTTGGTGCATTTCTGCAGCGGTTTTCCCAAATTTAAAACAAAACTTTATACAGACACGCTGCTCTCTCATGTCAGCCATCGCAAAACTGCAAATTCACGGAAACACAACAATGGGAATACTCGTACGTTCACCAACAATAAACCCAACCACTCAACTCGACGCCGCTTACCACACTTATTCAAGAAGGGTGTGTGGGTAGATACCTAGCACTATTTTGATGTACAACCATTCGCCTGTAAAATTCAATTTTTGGGAACTTTTTGATTTCACCATGTACTAGTCCCAGAACAGTTTGGCTTTAGGAAAGGAATTTCCATTGAAAATACAGCCTTTAAGTTTACAGACAGTGTGTTGAAATCTATTAATAAAAAAAATGCATGTTAGTGGAATATTCTGTGACTTGGCAAAGGCTT
>NW_019734005.1:0-570 GCF_002891405.2 Cryptotermes secundus
GTTAGCAAACCAAATCTAGCAAGCTAGCCACGCAAATTTAGAAAGCTAACAAAGCTAGCAAAGCTAGCAAGCTAGCAACGGAAAGCTAGCAATGTAGCAATCTTGCCAAGATAGGAATGCAAAGCTGGCAAGATTTCAACGGAAATCTAGCAAGGTAGCAACGCTAATCTGGCTAGCTAGCAACGCATATCTAGCAAGCTAGCAATTTAGCAACGCAAAGCTAGAAAGCAAGAAACGCAAAGCAAGCAAGCAAGCAACGCAAAGCAAGCAAGCTAACAACGCAAAACTACCAAGCTAGCAACGGGTAGCTAGAAAGATAGTAACGCAAAGCTGGCAAGCTAGCAACGCAAAACTCGCAAGCTAGCAACCCAAAGCTGGTAAACTAGCAAAGCATATCTAGCAAGCTAGCAACGAAAATCTAGCAAGCTAGCAACGGAATGCTAGCAAGCTTGCAACGCAAAGCTAGCAAGCTATCAACGCAAAAATAGCCAGCTAACAACGAAATCAAGCAAGCTAGAAGGCAAAGCTATCAAGCTAGCAATGCAAAGCTACAAAGCAAGAAACGCAAAA
>NW_019734006.1:0-393 GCF_002891405.2 Cryptotermes secundus
ACGCAAAGCTAGCAAGATAAGAACGCAAAGCTAGCAAGCTATCAATCGCAAAACTATCAAAGCTACCAACGCAAAGCAAGAAAGCAACGGATAGCTGGCAAGCTAGCAACGCAAAGCTGGAAAGCTAGCAACGAAAAGCTAGGAAGCTGGCAAAGCCAAACCAGCAAGCCGTCAACGCAAATCTAGCAAGCTAGCAACTGAAAGCTAGCAAGGAAACAACGTAAATCAAGCAAGCTAACCACGTAAATCTAACAAGCTAGCAATTATAATCTGACAAGCTAGAAACGCACACGTGGCAAGCTAGAAACGCAAAGCTGGTAAACTAGCAAAGCAAAGCTAGCAAGCTAGCAACGCAAATCTAGCAATCTAGCAACGCAAAATCTAGCAAGCTAG
>NW_019734007.1:0-4908 GCF_002891405.2 Cryptotermes secundus
AGGAATGCAAAGCTGGCAAGCTAGCAACGCAAAGCTGGCAAGCTATCAAAGCAAACCTGGCAATATAGAAACGCAAAGCAGGCAAGCTAGCAACGCAAAGCTGACAAGCTAAAACGCACAATTTGCAAGATATGAAAGCAAAGCTATCAAGCTAGCAACGCAAAGCTAGCAAGGTAACAACGCCATGCAACCAAGCTAGCAAAGCCAAGCTAGCAAGGTAGCAACTCAAAGCTACCAAGCTTTGAACGCAAAACTAACAAGCAAGTAACGCTAAAACAGGCAAGCAAGAATGCAAGGAACGACAAACTATCAAGATAGCAATGCAAATCTAGCAAACTAGCAACGAAAAGCTAGCAAGCTAGCAATGCCAAGCTAGAAAGCTAGAAACGGGGAGCTAGCAAGTTTGAAACGCAATGTTAGCAAGCTAGCCACTCAAATGCTAGCAAGCTAGAGACGCAAAGATTGCAATTTAGAAACGCAAAGCTAGCAAGATAGCAACGCAAACTTGGAAATTAGCAACTTATATCATGCAAGCTATCAATCTAGCAAAGGAAAGCTAGCAAGCTAGCAACGCAAAGCTCTTAAGCTAGAAACGCAAATCTGGCAAGATAGCAACGCAAAGCTGGCAAGCTAGCAACGCAAAACTAGCAAGATAGCAAGCTAACAATCTAGAAATTCAAAGCTATAAACCTAGAAAACAAACCTAGCAAGAGAGCCACGCAAAGTTAGCAAGCTAACAACGCATATTTATGAAGCTAACTAGCTAGCAGAAGAAAGCTAGCAAGCTAGCAACGCAAAGCTGCCTACCTAGCAACGCAAAGCTGGCAAGCTAGAAACGCAAAGCTGGCAAGCTAGCAAAGTAAATCTAGCAAGCTAGTAAACCGAAGCTATCAAGATTGCAACCCAAATCTAGTAAGACTGCAATGCAAAGCTAGCAAGTTAGCAACGCAAAACTAGCAAATTAGAAACGCACACTAGCAAGATAGCAACGCAAAACTTGCAAGCTAGCAACACATATCATTCAAGCTATCAATCTAACAACCGAAATCTAGCAAGCTAGGATTGCAAAGCTGTTAAGCTAGCAACGCAAAGCTGGCAAGCTAGCAACGCAAATCTGGCAAGCTTCCAACGCAATGCTGGCAAGCTAGCAACGCAAATCTAACATGCAGGCAACGCAAAGCTAACAAGCTAGCAACGCAAACCTGGCAAGCTAGCAACGCAAAGCTGGCAAGCTAGCAACGCAAAGCTGGCAATATAGAAACGGAAATCAGGCAAGCTAGCAACGCAAATCTGGCAAGCTAGCAAAGCAAACCTGGCAAGATAGCAACGCAATTCTGTCAAGATAGCAGCGCATATCTAGAAAGCTAGCTAACTAGCAAAGGAAAGATAGCAAGCTAGCAACGAATATCTATCAAGCTAGCAACGCAACAGTAGCAAACTAGCAACGCCTATCTAAAAATATTGTAAAGCGAAGATAGCAAGTTAGCAACGCTAATCTAGCAAGCTATCAACTCAAAACTACGAAGCTAGAAACGCAAAGCTAGCAAGCTAGCAACGTATATCTAGCAAGCAAGAAACGCTAAAGCAGACAAGTAAGCAAGCAAGCAACGCAAAACTAGCAAGATAGCAATGCTAAGCTATCCAGTTAGCAACGCAAGGCTGGAAAGCTAGCAACGCACAGCTAGCAAGATAGCAACGCATAGCTGGCAACCTAGAAAAACATAGCAAGCAAGCTAGCAACGCATATCTAGTAAGAGAGCAACGCAAAGCTAGCAAGCTTGCAAAGGAAATCTACCAATCTAGCAAGCTAGCAACGCATATCTAGTAAGAGAGCAACGCAAAGCTAGCAAGCTTGCAAAGGAAATCTACCAATCTAGCAAGCTAGCAACGCAGAGCTAGCAAGCCAGAAACGGGAAGCTAGCAAGCTAGCAACGCATATCGAGCAATCTAGCAAGATAGCAACGCAAAACTAGAAAGCTATCAACACAAATCTAGCAAGATAACAAGCTAGCAACTCAAGATTCGCAAGCTAGCAACGCAAAGTTATCAAGCTAGCAACGAAAAGCTACCAAACTAGCAACGCATATGTAGCAAGCTAGCAACGCAAAACTAGCAAGCTAGCAACACAAAACGATCAAGGTAGCAACGCAAACCTAGCAATCTACCAAACTAGCAACGCAAATTTATTAAGCTAGAACGCAAAACTAGCAAGTTAGGAAACGACAATCTAGCAAGGTAGTAACGCAAAACTAGCAAGCTAGCAACGAAATGTTAGCAAGCTAGCAAAGCAAAGCTACAAAGCTAGCAAAGCTAACCTAGCAATCTAGCAACGCAAATCTATGAAACAAGGAACGTATGCAAGCAAGAAAGCAAGCAACGCAGAGCTAGCAAGCTAGCAACTCAAAGCTAGCCAGCTAGCAGCGGAAAGCTAGCAAGGTAGGAACGCAAAGCTGGCAAGATAGAGAAACGAATCTAGCAAGATAGAAACGCAAAACTGGCAAGCTCAAAAGCTACCAAGCTTGCAAATTTAACCTAGCAATCTAGCAACGCAAATCTATGAAGCAAGGAACGTATGCAAACAAGAAAGAAAGCAACGCAGGGCTAGCAAGCTAGAAACGCAAAGATAGCAAACTAGCAACGGAAAGTTAACAAGCAAACTAGCAACGCCAACCTGGCAAGCTAGCAACGCATAGTTAGCAAGCTAGCAACCCAAAGCTTGCAGTCTAGCAAATCAATGCTAGCAAGCTAGCAACGCATATCTAGCAAGCTAGAAAGCTAGAAACTTAAAGATAGTAAAGTAGGAACGCAAAGTTGGCAAGCTAGCAACGAAAAGCTGGCAAGCTAGCAACGCAAAGCTGGCAATATAGGAACGGAAAGCAGGCAAGCTAGCAACGCAAAGCTGGCAAGCTAAACGCACCACTTGCAAGATATGAAAGCAAAGCTATCAAGCTAGCAACGCATATCTAGCAAGATAGCAAGCTAGCAAAGTAAAGCTAGCAAGCTAGCAACGCAAATCTAGCAAGCTAGCAACGCAAAGCTAGCAAGGTAACAACGCCATGCAACCAAGCTAGCAAAGCCAAGCTAGCAAGCTAGCAACTCAAAGCTAACAAGCTTTGAACGCAAAACTAACAAGCAAGTAACGCTAAAACAGGCAAGAAAGAATGCAAGGAACGACAAACTATCAAGATAACAATGCAAATCTAGCAAACTAGCAACGAAATGCTAGCAAGCTAACAACGCCAAACTAGAAAGGTAGCAACAGGATGCTAGCAATCTAGCAAAGCAAAGTTAGCTAGCTAGCAACGCAAAGCTAACAATCTATATACGCAAATTTAACAAGCTATCAACGTAAAGCTAGCAAGCTAGAGATGCAATGCTGGCAAGCTAGCAACACAAATCTGGCAAGCTAGCAACACACAGCTGGCAAGCTAGCAACGCACAGCTAGGAAGTTAGCAACGCAAAGCTAGCAAGCAAGCAAAGCATAGCTAGCAAGTTAGCAACGCAAATCTAGCAATCTTGCAACGAAAACTAGCAAGTAACAACGCATATCTAGCAAGCTAGCAAGCTAGCAACGCAAAGCTGGAAAGCTAGCAGCGCAAAGTTGGAAAGCTAGCAACGCAAACCCGGCAAGATAGCAACGCAAAGCTGGCTAGCTAGCTACGCACAGCTTGCAAACTAGCAACGCACAGCTGGCAAGTCAGCAACGCAAAGCTGGCAACCTAGAAACAGAAAGCAAGCGAGCTAGCAACTCAAAGCTGGCAAGCTAGCAACGCAAGCTTGCAATATAGAAACGCAAAGCAGGCAAGCTAGCGACGCAAACCTGGCAAGATATCAACGCAAACCATGCAAGATAGCAACGCAAAATTATCAAGCAAGCAACGCATATATAGCAAGCTAGCAAGCTAGAAAAGGAAAGCTTGCAAGCTAGCAACGCAAATCTAGCAAGCTAGCAAACCAAAGCTAGCAAGTTAGCAACGCCAAGCTACCAAGATACAAAGCAAAGATAGCAAGCTAGCAACTCAAATCTAGCAAGCTAGCAACCTAAAGCTACCAAGATAGCAAGTCATAGCTTGCAAGATAGCAACGCATAGCAAGCAAGCTAGCAAATATCTAGCAAGCTAGCAACGCAAATCTAGCTAGCAAGAAACGCTAAAGCAGGCAAGCAAACAAGGAAGAAACGCAAAATTAACAAGATACCAATGCAAAGCTAGCAAACTACCAACGCAAACCTGGCAATCTAGCAATGCTCAGCTGGAAAACTAGCAACGCAGAGCTGGGAAGATAGCAACGCAAAGCTGGCAAACTAGCAAAACATAACAAGCAAGCTAGCAACGCATATCTAGTAAGAGAGCAACGCAAAGCTAGCAAGCTACTAAAGGAAATCTAGCAATCTCGCAAGCAAACAACGCAGAGCTAGCAAGCGAGCAACGGGAAGCTAGCAAGCTAGCAACGCATATCGTGGGATCTAGCAAGCTAGCAACGCAAAACTAGCTATCTAGCAACGCAAAGATTGCAAGCTAGAAAAGCATAGCTAGCAAGCTAGAAAGCTAGCAACAGAAACCTAGGATGCTAGCAACGCAAATCTGGCAAGTTAGCAACAGAAAGCTAGCAAGCTAGCAACGCAATGCTGGCAATATAGAAACGCAAAGCAGGCAAGCTAACTACGCAAAGTTAGCAAGCTAGCAATGTGAAGCTTGCAAGCTAGCAACGCACAGCTGGTGAACTAGGAACGCACAGCTGGCAAGATAGCAACGCAAAGCTGTCAAAATTGCAACACAAAGCAAGCAAGCAACGCATATATAGTAAGAGAGCAACGCAAAAGTAGTATGTTAGAAACGTAAATCTAGCAATCTAGCAAGCTAGCAACGCATATCGAGCATTCTAGCAAGCTAGCAACGCAAAACTAG
>NW_019734007.1:5306-7045 GCF_002891405.2 Cryptotermes secundus
AAAGTTAGCAAGCTAGCAACGCAAAGCTAGCAAGCTAGCAAAGCATATCTAGCAAGCTAGCAAGCTAGCAACGCAAAGCTAGCAAGCTAGCATTGCAAAACTTGGAAGTTAGCAAAGCAATGCTAGCAAGCTAGCAACGCAAAGCTGTTAAGCTAACGACGCAAAGCTGGCAAGATAGCAAAGCAAATCTGGCAAGCTTGCAACTCAAACCTGATAAGTTAGAAACGCAAAGCAGGCAAGCTTGCAACGCAAACCTGGCATGCTAACAACGCAAATCTAGCAAGATATCAACGCATATCAAGAAAGCAAGAAAGCAATTACGGAAAAATAGCAAGCAAGCAACGCATTTCTAGCAAGATAGTAAGGCAAACATGGACAGCTAGCAACGCAAATCTAGCAAGCTAGCAACTGAAACTAGAAAATTAGAAACTCAAAGATTGCAAGCTAGCAACGGAAAGTTAGCATGCAAGAAACGCAAATCAAGCAAGCAAACAAGCAACGTAAAGGTAGCAAGTTAGCAAAGCAAAACTAGCAGGCTAGCAACACAAAGCTAGCAAGCTAGCCACTTAAACCTAGCAAGGTAGCAAAGCAAATCTAGCAAGCTTGCCACTCGTATCTAGCAAACTAGAAACCAAAATCTGGCAAGCTAGCAAGGCAAAGCTGGCAAGCTAGCAAAGCTAAGCTAACAAGCTAGCAACGCAAAGCTTGCAATCTAGCAACGTAATGCTGGCAAGCTAGAAACGCAAAGCTGGCAAGCTAGAAACGCAAAGCTGGCTAGCTACTAACGCAAAGCTCGCAAGCTAGCAACGCAAAGCTGGCAAGCTAGCAAAGCTAAGCTAACAAGCTAGCAACGCAAAGCTGGCAAGCTAGCAAAGCTAAGCTAACAAGCTAGCAACGCAAAGCTGGCAAGCTAGCAAAGCTAAGCTAACAAGCTAGCAACGCAAAGCTGGCAAGCTAGCAAAGCTAAGCTAACAAGCTAGCAACGCAAAGCTGGCAAGCTAGCAAAGCTAAGCTAACAAGCTAGCAACGCAAATCTAGTAAGATAATAACGCAAAGCTAGCAATCTAGCAACACAAATCTAGCAATCTAGCTATCTACAAACGCAGAGCTAGAAAGCGAGCAACGCAAAGCTATCTAGTTAGCAACGCATAACTAACAAGCTAGCAACCCCAAGCTAGCAATCTAGCAATGAAAAGCTAGCAAGCAAGAAACGCTAATACAGGCAAATAAGCAACGCAAACCTAGCAAGCTAGAAACGCGAAGCTAGCAAAACTACACACGTAAAGATAGCAAGATAGCAAAGCAAAGCTGACAAGCTAGCAACGGAAAGCTGGCAAGCTAGCAACGCAAAGCTGGCAAGCTAGCAACGCACAGCTGCCAAGATAGCAACTCAAATCTGGCAAGCTAGCAAGCTAGCAACGCAAATCTAGTAAGATAACAACGCAAAACTAGCAAGCTAGCAACGAACCTCAAGCAATCTAGCAAGCTAGCAACGCAGAGCTAGCAAGCGAGCAACTGGAAGCTAGCAAGCTAGCAACGCAAAGCTAGCAAGATAGCAACGCAAAGCTACCATGCTTGCAACGCGAGATAGCAAGGTAGTAAACGCAAACCTATCAAGCTGGCAACGCAACGCTATCAAGCTGGCATCGCAAGGCTACCAAGTTAGGAACGCAAATTTAGCAAGCTAGCAACGCAAAGCTAGCAAACAAGAAAAGCATAACAAGCAAGCAAGCAAGCAA
>NW_019734008.1:0-1918 GCF_002891405.2 Cryptotermes secundus
ACGGTTGAAATAAATCATGGACTTAAATCAGTGCAACAGGATGCTGAAATATAACATTAATTCTATCATACTGCTTATACTGAAACATTTATTATACCAAGGTACTAAATTACAATTTCTTAGTGATAGGTCATAAATAGTGTACACCTTAAGCGCTATGAACATTGGGGTCATGAAATTTTTTAACACTTCTGGAAATTATAAATCATGACCAAAAAAATGTTGCATAAAAATAAAAAACAAAATTGATGTTAACATGTTAATACTCTCTTCTATTACACATGCCACTACACCACTACATGTTTTGATCTATACGACCACCTCTGGGTGGTTACACAATTGTACAATCATCGATAGTGAATTACGTTCAACTAAAATGGATCTGTATTAGTCAAATATAGCAAAATGTAGATACATCATTTAACCTTTAAGTGACAGCCCTCAAATTCCGGTAATGGCAGTGGGACGGATTTGATTTAAATACCCGCAATTTTAAAGCAATAAAAACTGTAATCATTTCCTAAAATTGCTGTGATTTCTACAATTTTTGTGATAAACGAACCAAATAAACGCTGTTTTTTTCTAGAAAGAATATAGAATCAGATATTGTAATTTACAGACTTTATAGAATGTGTAAAAATTTTTAGACTGATTCCAAGTATAAAACTCCCAAATTTGTCGACTGTCTACAAGAATTCACACAGTTCTTGGAACTAAGAATGCTGTATGTAGATGTGGCAACACAGCGGATGGTTATGTAGACTTGTTTACTCTTGCATGTCTCGAAGCTTATACATGTACCTCCTTTTGGTATGCAGAGATGTGGGCATAAGAACGTTGATTGTTTATACACAACAAGTTCTCTGTACTGACCCTGCTCGGTTAGTTTATCAGGACTCTCAAGGCTATCATCTTTATACCACAGCCAAGCAGTGTGATACAGCTTCGAAGTTTCGCAGCGAGAACAGTGATATTGTCAGCTCACCATGGCGTCGTCTCGTTTGGAAGATTCAGACATTTTTCAACTCATAAATGACTCCGAATCAGATTGTTTTACCGACAATTCTGAGAGTGGCATTGAGGAAACTGACTCAGAAATGGATTTCGACGAAGACCCATCATCTTCGTCGGCAACCTGGGGACCACCACACCGGCGTGGCAAGAGGAGTTTGAATAATTATTCAGGTGGAGCTGTGGGGTTAAATACCAATGAAGCTCCACATGTGAATAAGGATTCCACCCCTTTCTGCGTTTTCATGCTGTATTTCACAGGGATTATCCGTCTGCTGGTGTTAAGAGACGAACAGGTACTACCATCAGCACGTAGACAGACGTGAAGACGAACCTTCTCCGCGGCCTGACGTGACCGAATCCGAGATGTTTCTGTTTCTAGGAATAATCATTCAAATGGGACATGACAATAGAGGCAGACTAAAGGACTACTGGTCGACTCTAGAACAATTTGCCATGCCTTTCTACTCTAAGACAATGAAACGCGACCGTTTTCTACACATTCTTCGTTTTCTTCATTTTGCAGACAACAGTACAGAAATTGACAGGAATGCCGACAGTTATGACCGACTATGGAAAATTCGGACCATCTTCGACACTCTCAATCACGCATTTGAAAAATATTATAACCCTTCCGAACATTTGGCCATTGACGAAATAATTGTAAAATACAAATGGAGGGTGGTTTTTAGGCAGTACATTCCTAAGAAACACAAACGTTTCGGAATCAAAATCTTCAAAATTTGTGGCGGCGCTGGGTATACTTATGACATGAAAGTTTACCTAGGAAAAGACAGGACACGTGCCAGCCAAGACGTGACAGCGACACATGCTACAGTTAGGGACCTATGCAGACGTATTGAGGGCGTAGGTCACAAACTGTACATGGACAATTTCTTTTCTTCAC
>NW_019734008.1:2500-2943 GCF_002891405.2 Cryptotermes secundus
TTAAATTTGTGCATCATGTAAATATCTTATGACATTAAAAAAAATAATCATTCCATAAAAGGCAGAAGTTTTTTGACAGGCTGAGTGAACTTCAGCTTCGCAAGGACTATCATTGGTCCAACCATTAATTCGCCTTGCCATAGCTCAAGCATAGCCATAGCCATAGCCGCCCATCGTGGCGGCCTGGGTTCAATTTCGGGTCGGGTCAAGTGGGATTTGTGGTGGACAAAGTGGCACTGAGGTAGGTTTTCTCCGAGTACTTTGGTTTCCCCTGCCAGTCTTCATTCCACCAATTGCTCCACAATCACCCTCACCTGTCATCTGGGACTGGTACAATAGGCCAGAAGTGGCCGCAGTACAAGGGACTTAGCCTCACCCCACTAGCAATAAAAAAATCATGGTCCAATGTAACCACTATTTTACATGATGCTTAAACTTAATCA
>NW_019734009.1:0-612 GCF_002891405.2 Cryptotermes secundus
TGGGGGTTGATCTGAATATGTGTTTGTATGATTTTGGTACTTCATGCATGCCATTCGTATTTTCACTCAAGTAATATCAGATTATATTCATGACCCCTTTCCTTTGGAAATGACACTAATTTTGGCACATATCTTGAGTGTAAGTATTGTCACGAAATATGGGTGTGACTAAAGACAATGTGTGGATTGGTGAATAGATTTATTGACCCATTATACACACTACTCGGGACTGCAGTTAATTTCAATGCTGTCGCTAATCTGGAGACTTTACAAGTCATCACAGCATCCCCTTAATCTCTTTCAGCGTGCTGTTTCTTCATCAGCCATTCCCTAGCAGGAGCTTCATATAATGGATATTCTTCAGTTTTGCACTGTCATGGTCTCTCTCTTTAGCGGTCTCCCAAGGAGTGTTATTGCCTCACCTGACAACCAAGTGTCTCTGAGTCTGAATCTGATATTATGACTGATGATTATTTGGCCAGTCTGTCGGGGAACAGAGTACCTCTCTGGGGGGATAATGAGAAGGGGTGGCACAATAGATCACTGTGGGCATGCCACAAGGGCCAAGAAGGCCCACCAGTTCTACATTCGTTCATTCATAGCCATTGAACA
>NW_019734010.1:0-1654 GCF_002891405.2 Cryptotermes secundus
TCGTTGCGCTGACCACACGACACCCTCTACCCACTAAAGTTTGTACTAACTTCGCCAACAAGTGGTGGTCACTTGGTTGGTATAGTTCACTTGTGGACAACAGGCCATGGAGTTTGTTGTTTTGAGGTCTGAGGTTCTCACAGCAGTGAAAATTGCTGCCTTCTGGGATATGATTGCATGTAGTCTGATGAAGAGGTATCAGTCTTTCAGAGGAACCTGTTGTTTACATGTTTGTAGCTTTAAGGCAACATGTGTTAATATTATTTATGAGAGTTTTCTGTCCATTAAAATTAATTACATAATTTATCTTTTAATATCTAGCATCTTATATTGTTTCACACATGACTTGCTGATGAACAAGTTTTCATGTCATTCACTTGATATAACATTTTTTTCTAGCACGTGGAGAAGTGTATGTATGGGGTAGTAATTCTGATGGTCAACTTGGACTCCCAGACACCAATGATAATGTATTAAGTCCTGTTTTATTGCCTTTTGATCAACGAATTGTTCATATTAGCTGTGGATATTATCACACTGCATTCGTAACAGGTATGTTTTTGTAGCATGTAGGTGTTTTACAGTTTAAATATGTAAATTATAGGAATTCATATAAGGGTCCCTAAATAACACATATACGTGAATTTTTATCAGAAGGTACCAGATAAAGAGTAAAATTTAAAAGATACCCAAAAGAATGTAGACATTTCTTGGTTTACAAATAAACTCAGCCTCATGATGATAATTGAGGAGCTATTTCAAGGAAATACATACATACATACATACATACATACATCTGCATTTCACGATATTCATAAGTGTGGTCTGCACTGAATATGAAACATGTCACAAGCTTTACAAACAACAATACATCTTTACAATTCCAACATGCCAGATCACAATAACAAACAAACATAAATGCAAATAACGTGCATCTAAATAAATACATAAAATACAGACTATATTTACGCTTAATGTCTATATTGATGCCTACTGTGGGACATCCATCAGTCAGCATGCACTCCCCTTCTATTCCTTGGCTGTTGATCCCGACAGAAGAGCAAAAATTCATCAACAGTATATGACAGATTATGTATTAGGACATCCCTTATTTCTTTTATAAACTGTTTTTATCATGTACTAAATCAATTAAATAATAAGGCAGACTGTTAAATATTTTTATACTCGTGCAGTGGACTCCTTTCTGCCTCATTGTGAGATGTGATTGTAGGACATGTAAATTTCTTTCGTGTCTTGTCAGTCTCTCATAAATTAAATAATTAGAAGTAAAATACTCCAAGTTATTTACCATAAAAGTCATCAGAGATAAAATATATTGAGAGACCAGTGTTCATATATTTAACTTTATAAATGCTGGCCTACATGACTCTCTATGTTTCATCCCCATTATTATTCTAATAGTCTTCTTTTGTAAGAGGAAGATCTTCTTGGCCTCTGACGAATTACCCCAAAAAACTATTCCATGTCTCATGAGTGAATGAAAGTATGCATGATATATCATTTTAAGTGTTGTAACATTACTATAAGTTTTCATAATTCATGTTGCATAACATGCCTTTCCCAATCTGGGTAACAGTGATTTAACCTATGTCTTCCAATTCAGGAACTTATCAATTTCAATGCCCAAAAATTT
>NW_019734011.1:0-709 GCF_002891405.2 Cryptotermes secundus
TCGCCCGGCTGTCTATTGTGGCAATTCCTGAAACAGAGCGAGACTGCTAGTAGTAATTATATATATATTTGGTTCTCTTTGTCTCGAAGGCCATGGGAATGACTCGAATCTGAAATTAGGTCAATGATTTTGAATCTCATGTCCAAGATGATGTAGATATATTGGCATTACTGATCCTATGGAATGATTCTTTAAGGGAATCCTCTCCTACAGATCAATTTTCTGTTCCTGTACAAAGTATATATCAAATTAACACCGTCGTAACCATATTCACGTGACACAACTGTATCCCTTCCTTAGTGGAAAGGAGTCATAAAAGTTCGGAGAAATAATATACAAAAGTGGTTTCTCCGATTCTTCTGCTTCCTACGTCTCTACCTTGTCTTACTCGCTTTTAATTCATGTTGTCCTATAATATTTTCTTCGTTTGTTTCTTTTCCATTTTTCTTTGCACAATTTTTTTATTAATATATTGTCACGTGCAGGGAAGACTACAGACACGGTATGTATTTGTGAATGTGTTAATGACAACACGACCAGAAGCTACAAGTACTTAGAAAGATATCGCTTATTTGACTTTGTTTACAGCTATTGCATGCTGAGTTTTCTACTGCCTGAAGTGTCATCACAGTCTTTGTTGGAAACAGCTCTCAACAATGGATATTATTCACCATATGTGCTCACGTCATTACTGTCCGGTCAATATTCC
>NW_019734012.1:0-14104 GCF_002891405.2 Cryptotermes secundus
AAGAGGGAAGGCCAGCTTGTGGAAACAAAATAAAGCGGCCTCCCAATTCATATATTTTATTTGCTAAAGAGTGGAGAAAGAAGTTTGCTGCTCTGTATACTACAGAAAGAAGCACGGACATCAGCATAAGGTAAGCGGTAACTTTCACTACTGATAAGATTATTAGGTGGCAGGATAGCTGAGCCAGTGTAGTGATGGGCTTTGGGCTGGATATCCGGAGTTCAATTGTGGGCAGGGATGACAGATTTTTCTCTAGTTGAAAGCATTCTGACTGGCTCTGAGGCCCACCAGTGTCTCCTGTGCAGTGGTTACTGGGCACTATTTCCCTAGGAGGCAAAGCTGCCAGAGCATGAAGCTGACCGGCTACTCATCCCTATCCAGTGCCAAGGTCAACAATTGTGGAACAATCCCTCCACTCCCCCATATGTCTTCATGGCATTAGCTCTTAATTAAGCAGGTACAGGGACAACTTTATTATAAATTATTTGGGTGATAAGAAATTTATGTATTTTTGAAATGGTTCCAGATGCAAAGAATTTTTAAACAGCAAGGAAAGTGATTAACTGAAATCCACTGTTAATCCATGTCAGTTGCTCGTTGAATCTTCCGAGAATAACTTGCAGGCGAGTAACTTTGATGCAAATTATATCAGGTCAAGTAAGAGTGGAGGCGCTGTATTCCATGATGTAGTGCACAAAATTTCAAATGGCAGTTCTTCTATTTTATTAAAATTACTTAAGTTTTTTATATAATATTAGATTAGCAGCTGGTGATACACATGAAACAATTCCATATATGACCGTAAATGAACTTTATTATGGGATTGATGTGGCCAAAGATCTGAACTTGCACATCAATTTTTTGTGAAAGTCTCCATCTTCTCCCTCCGTGCCTTTTTATTCTTCCGAAATCTGTCCAGCTGTGTCAGATGCAGATATTAGGTTGCAAGAATTCAAACTTTCAACACATTGATGCCAAGACTTCTGATATATATTATCTTATGAATAATGTCCAGACCTCGAGTCAGCAAAAGAATTTTTTGTTTAACTATTTGCAGATCTGAAGAAATGAGCTGAACATAACGTGTGTGTTTAATTTTTTCTACCCTTTTTGCTTAACCACCTCTTGAACCAATAGCTGTTTTAACAGTTGCCCTTGAGATGGGCACAGAAATGCATATAGGTCTTCATGTATATTGTCTGTTATTTTCTGTAGTATTTCAACCAGAGTTGTTGAATGGCAGCATTTATTGAAAATATTATACATCAAACCAATACAAGGTCATTCACAGATAGACATGACCTTCATGTAAGTCACCTAAACAGTGTAACGACATAACCATGCATTCAGAATCAGACGAATTTTCAAGCCTGTACAACTGCCACCCTTATTATTCTTGCACCATGAATGTATTTCCTGGCATGTTTGATATGTGGTATATTTCATGAAATAAAAGAAAGATGAAGTTGCCCTGTGCTTAATTAAGCACCTCACCAAGTAGACAGTATAAAGGGTATGTGTATATTTCCACGCATTCTTAACAGCGACGGTACATACGGAAGCATGTTCAACTTCACCCCTATGGAAAGAGCCCCCAAATAAACAGAAAACCCAACTGGACATGTGGAAAAGAGAATACCTTCTGATCCTGTCAGGAATCAAACCCTGATTCCTTGGTCATCCAGCCCCTAATCCAGTCACCACAATGGCTGATCTATCCCTGCTCTGATATATATGAAAGGAGAATGAAACTAATGTCCAACTACAAGAAATGCCATCTGTGTAGCAAAGGCTGGACATGATTTTCTTTACTAGCCTGAAGGTCTCGGGTTCAAGTCCCGATGAGGTCATTGGATTTTTTTCAGGGCCGCACTATGGCCCTGTGGTTCACTCAGCCTCTAACAGAAATGAGTACCAAAAATTAATTAAGTTTCCTGGGTAGTCAAGCGCGGCCGGTGCGTAAGGCTGACAACCTTACCACCATCTTTGAGCCGATTGTCTAGATAATGTGGGACCTTCAACATCTCACAACCCTATGGGCCTTCACGGCCTGGTACAGGGATAGCTTTACTTTTACTTATCTTACTTGCAAGTAAATGAGAGTATATGACCACCCTGGTCCTACAATAAATAAACATGGAAAACAGTGACTTATCAGTAATCTCAACAGGTGCATGAGGCAACTAGTCAGATTATGAATGGTTCAATGAAAGAGCTGGCAGCAAATGTAGGAGGGTGTTTGGAACTGAATGTGTCATTTCTACTCCCTGTAATATGCGAGTCCATACATTCTGATCACCAAGCACATGCTGAACCATTTTCTGAAATTGCATAACACCTTGTAGCCTCCTGCCAACTCTATGAATGAGGCTACGTCATACCTTGTATAGGCAAACTTGAGGGAGAAAATTTTGTGCTTGAGTATGTCTGAAAATCCAACTGATGTATGAATGAATGAAGTACATTAAAAACAGAATTCATCAGCTTTCTAATGATACCATGATGGTCTAAATCACTGTTGATGATGCTAGGTTTTTCCTATAATAGACGGAGCCTATGTTGATGCCACAGAATAAAGTCCCATGGATGGAACCTCTCCTCATCTCCTTCGAGCTGCTGCGCTTCCCTGTCTGCCATAATTGCCTGCACTTACCTTTCATTGTCTGAACATTCTGTTCAGAAGAGTGTTAGCGGAGATAACACTATGATGACTTTCACTAGCCAGAAGATCCTTTTGTTGACATAGGTCACAGGGTGATGGAGGGGAATATAACATTGGGTTAAAGGGGGAAGTTTCGAGCGCTGTCAAAGAGGAAGCCCCATTTCAAAACATATAAGAGAGTCTTGGAACAAAAAAGTCATGAGTCACACCGTGTCCCGAAACTAAGAATGATTCTGCTGGTGAGGGTCAGCAGCAGATTACTTCACATCACTGCACTGCAGTCATCTCTACCATCCATGGAACTTTCTGTAGTGCCAGTGAAGATGTTCTTGCACAAACCCTCGCAACCTCATAGAATCTGTCTTGTTTTACAAGTGTTTCCTTTCGTGATTTTCAGACTTGGTAACATGTGGCACGCCTTGACATTAGAGAAGCAAAAATACCTTGATCTGGCATGACACAGCCAGAGACATCCTGGTAAGTGATTTGCCTCAATATTCTGTAAATCTCTTCATGTGTAATATAAACTTTCATCCTCTGAAATTCCTCTGCTTTCTCCTGTATTTCTTTCTAGGCCTATATCATAGGATGATGCTTTGGAGCCCACTTATAACGTCATATCCAACAAAAATGATGCGTATAAGTAGTCACTCATCAACCTTGTCCTTTATATGCTGTACCACACTTAACACATCTGCTTCAAAATGTCAGTACACAGGGAATAGACATGATGCAATGAGACAGAAGACTTGCTGTTCCTTTGTAATGAACCATGTAACCTACATTCATGCAAGGTGTCAATGCTCAACAATTCGTTTCTATGTTAAGTTCAAGTTTCGTAATTGTCTAATTGTCTGATGCCAGCAAAACTTCCTTTGTATAGAGAGAAAGAATCAGACATTGAATTTCTCTTGGAGAGCCAAAATTATGCAAGACACAAGGGAGTGACATGTAGGGTGAATCTTGAAATTTCCACCCATGAGGTTTTTCGGAAGTTACTTGCTGATGAATTTAATTATGATTGTTATTGCAGATGGTTATTTTGTCATCATTATTACTTATCATTTTTGTTGTTGAGATTTTATGTAGCGTGATCAGATCAAGGATGATGAGATAGGAAGGGCTAGTAGCACACATGGGGGAAAAGAGGAATCAATCTAGGATTTGTTGGAAAAGCCAGAAGGGAAGAGACCCCTAGGAAGATCAATATATGTGGGAGGGTAATATTAAAATGTATCTTAGGGAGATAGAATGGAGTGGTATGGACTGGTCAGATATGGGTCAGAATTGGGACAGCTGAAAGGCTCTTGTGAACACTGTAATGAACGTTTGGGTTCCATGAAATGTTTGGAAAACCTGGAGTAGCTGAGTGGCTGGCCACTTGCCAAGAAGGACTCAGCTCCAATTTCAGGATCCTCGATTATCAGGTCGAGATTCAAGGTAGAATAACAAGTGAGATCGATCAACAATTTTAATATCACTGCAAAGCAGATTTCTAACTTGAAGCTACATGGATCACTTTGAGGGAATATAGCCTTTATGCACCTCTGTGGACTCTGCTCACACTGTTGTACACACATGAGAGGTTTCAAATTGCTTAAAGTAAGTGTTATGACAGAGTAAGTGTTTGTGATGACCGCTGATTCATTATGTCACTGCTGTATTAGACGTCCATTCAGATATATAAACCTGACGTGCTGGGAGTTTTCTGTACTCCCATTTACAGGTAATTGTTAAAATAGGCATACTGGCACCTTCGCTATTAGGCCAGTTCCTTTTCCTGGGGAAAAAGGAAGTTTCTCATATCTCCATGCTGTCTGTTTTTGTCCAGTTTGAATACCGAACCAGTCACGTGACACAGAGAGATAAGAAATGTTAACAGAATTTTAATTGGGAAACGTAAAGCAGAGAGACAGGCTCTTGTGAAGGCATTAATGAATTCTTGGTCTCATGAGATGTGAGGAATATTTTGGCTAGCTGATTTACTACCCGCTTCTCAAGAAGCACTCTTCCATGTCCTTAGCTGAGACATTTGTTGCCTTCGAAACTTGTGACCCGGGTTTGATCCAAGTACTAGTCACGTGGGATTTGTGGTTGACATTGTGGTACTGGGGTGGATTTTCTCATGTACTTCTGTTCATCCTGCCTATCTGTATTCTGTTAACTGCTTGATATTTATAAATAATCCTTTCGATGCTTTGTAGGCTTCATATTGACAGCGTCATTTAGTAATCAGTTTAGAAAAGAAAGTGAGGTATGTAGTTTAGAACCTCAACATATTAAACACGAATAAAGGAAAGATCCGTGGACTTTGGAACTTTCGCTTGCCTTATAAAAACTTAATATTTAACAAAATAAATTTCTATCATCATCATCAGTAATCTGTCAGATGACAGGTCCACAGTCTCTTCCAAAACAATTCCTCCACTTAATGTGATCTAGAGCTTTCTCCTTCAGATGACAGTATCCTCTTCTGTACCCAAGGTCATCCAGCATCTTCTTACGTCTTCTTTCTCGTCTTCTTGTCACTTCTATCCTCCCCTCTATCTTTCCTTCAATAACTTCTTTTAGAAGGCAGTTTCTGCGTAAAACATGACCAATCCAATTAGCCTTCCGTTTTCTTATTTCATGTAGGATATTCCTCTGCTCACTGACTCTAATTAACACTTCTTCATTTCTCACATAATCGGTCCAACTGATCTTCTCCATNTTGTATGTTGGTATGGTTGTATTGGTTTTATGTGCTGCATATTACTGAACAAAATTGAACACATATCAACATATTTGTGTTAAAGATGACAGTTTTTATGAAAGTTAAAAATTAACCGCATATTTAGAAGTTTGTGCTTGCTTTCGAGCAGTCATGTGACAAAAATTACTAAGAAACCTTCTCCCATGGCCATGAACAGGTCCTGGGAAGAGCTTAATGGATCTGTCATCTGATGTGGAGTGCTTTGACATAGAGCTGGCTTTTGTAAACGTTCGTGGTGTGTTCAAAAAGTATAGAACCTTTGGTCGGCAGAAATACATTTATTGATTTGGAGGTACAAAATCCTAATCCCCTTCAAAGTAGTCTCCTTGGTAATGCACACACTTCTCCCAGCGCTTCCACCATTGTTGGAAACACTTCTGGAATGCGTCTTTTGGAATGGTGATCAGCTGGGCCGTCGCATTCCGCATGATGTCTTCTCTTGACTCAAATAGGGTTCCTTTCAGCGGCATTTTCAGCTTGGGAAATAGCCAAAAGTCTCACAGAGCCATGTCGGGGGAGTAGGGAGCCTGACGAACCACAGGGATGTTGTGTTTGGCGACGAAAATGTGAATCAGATGCGCAGAATGGGCGGGTGCGTTATGATGCAGCTGCCAAGATTTGCTGCCCACAGATCTGGTCGTTTGCGCCGCACAGCATTGTGAAGGTGATGAAGGACCTCCTAGTAGTATTCTTTTGTGATGGTTTGGCCTTGTGGTGCATACTCATGATGCACAACCCCATGGGAGTCGAAGAAAACCGCCAACATGACCTTGACATTGCTGCGGGCCTGACGTGCTGTTTTTGGCCTCGGGGATGTCGGAAGTTTCCACTGTGATGACTGCATCTTGGTTTCCGGTTTGTACCCATAAACTCACGACTCATCACCTGTGATCACTGTGTTCAGAAAGTTGTGGTTACTGTTTGCATTGTCCAGCATGTCCTGTGCTTCTGCTCCATTGTTAGCAGTTTCAGTACGAATTTTGCGGACACACTCCTCATGCCCAAATCCTAAGTCAAAATTGAATGTACCGATCCAATGCTTACCCCTATCTCCACGACATTCCTCCATGACCAAAGTCTGCACTTGCTCAATGACATTCTCATTTCGGCTTATTGAGGGTCTGCCTGAACGCGGTTAGCTGTCCACTGATGTGCGGCCATCTTTGAAGCGGTTGTACCACTCCTTTATCCGTGAGTTGCTCATGGCATCGTCCCCGAAAGCCTGTTGAATCTTGCGAATGGTTTCCACTTGGGTATCGCCAAGGTTTTGGCAAAATTTGATGCAATATCGCTGCTCATGTTGTTCCGTCATTTTACACCTTACTGGAATCCGACGAGCGCTCAGTACACGTCCTCACTCATAGGCCGACTGCCAGCAACTGACGCTTTCTGCGGGAGTGAAAAAAATTCACGACTGTGCATGAATATCCCCTCCACATCTCCACCGAAGGGAGCCTCCCGCGCTTCATTGGTTTACCCGGGAAAAAAGAAGGTTCGATACTTTCTGAACATACCATGTACAGGATGAAATATTTTCATGCAGGGGACTAGATCTCTATTTCAGGCAGGGCAGGAATTGTTCTCTTTGCTACCACATCCACATTGGCTAACTGGTCCACCCAGCACACTGTAACCAGTGGGTGCCAAAGATGATTTCCTCAGCAGTAATGTGCCTGGAATGACCACCCATCACCGTCTAATGCCGAGGTTAAAAATGTGTTCATACACCTACATAGCTTAGTGCTTCATTAAGCAGAGGACATTAACATTTCCTCTAATGTAAATATTACTTGCAGAATTTGCGAACTTTCAGTGATTGAGTGACGATAGACTGGGTTTGGATTGGTAATTGGGCTTATTGGACACATTAATAGACACAACTCATGACTGCACTTTACAGATCGCTATCACACAGACTAGTGTTCTCTGTCACGTTCACCTTCCTCTGGGTTCCCGAGCTGATCCTGGGATCGGCTACTGCAACACTGCTTCCCACAGTTCCACCATTGTTGCGTGCACATATTGCTTAGAGATGGCTCTGGTACTGTTGCATGCTTACACAGTGGTAGCCTAGCAACAGCCGTGTTTTCAGAGCCGTTCCCTAGTAGCTGCCGTCTTCCTGGCTTCAAAGTTCTGACTGTCAGCAGACACGCCACAACACTTTGATTTGAAAGACAATTTCGGAAGCGAATTGCTGATTTGGATTCCAGTGCTCAGGAAATTAGATTGTTTCAAAATCCGTTTGACTGTGATGCTGCAGATGTCTCAAGTCAAATTCAGATGGAAAGTATTGAACTTCATGAAAATTATCATATTAAAGACAAATACAAGGAAGGAAATTTGATCGAATTCTATAAGTTTCTGAACTCTGAGCGATATCCAAATTTAAATAAATTTGCTTGTAAATTTATCTCCATTTTTGGGAAGACGTATCTTTGTGAACACACTTTTTTCCCAGATGAAGTACAGCAAGTCGAAATACCGGGCAAATTTATCCGATGAACATTTAAAGTCGCTACTTGTGATTAGCGTTTCAAAATTTGAACCTCAATTTAATCAGATTTTAAGAATGCAAAAAGAGTTCCAGCATTCACATTAATTGTTTCATTATAATTTGTGTTGAAAATATGAGCATTTGCTGCTACTGTGTGTTGTCATTAATGTACGATAATTTATGCTCACATACTTTGTATTTTGTTTATGAAATTCTGTGCTTTCAATAAAACTCATATACCCAGAGTTATTAATTTCTCATTTTGTGCGGCCCGTTGAAAGTGCTGAATTACCTAATGTGGCCTGCGGTTCGAAAAGTTTGGAGACCCCTCCTCTAGACTAAGGAGGCTGCTTAGCAGCTGCTTATAAATTCGTTTTGTAATTTTTAATGGAAAGGTACAATCTGAAAATCATTCTTCCTCTGCTCAGACTACAACTACAACCCAAAAGAAGCCCAGAAACAAAAGGAACTCTGTGTGGAGGCCCATAAGCTGAAAGGCATGAATCCATGTGGCCATAAGGCAACTACCGCCCTCGATAACTGGGAAACAGGTCCGCAGTGTGTGCCCTCAGGGGTAAGTAATTTCACACCATACACTGTGGAACTTCTCGAAATGAATGCTCTTATTCAATGATCACCCCTTAATTTCTTTTTCAGTGTCTTTGGGTGGTGTGAGGCTGAGTCCACATGGCACGTTGATGAACCTTGCAACTCACCAGATTCAGATAGTTAACATTCACATAAAAGGCCATGGAATGAACAGTTTGTCAGTTGCATGTGATATGAAGGAAATTCCACAATTTATCTCCAGAAAATCAGGTCGTGGCCGTGTAACATTTATGTATGGTGTGGAGGAAATACCATAACCTAAACCCAAAGTATCGCGTCATGGCTGTACAACAGTTATATTTCCATGGAATTAATGGTGTTTTGTGTGCGTGTGTGCATTCCCTTCTTTTTAGGACATGTAGATTGGCCTACTGTCTGGGTGGCCCCCCTAGTTTCTTGGCTCTCTGTTTGGTCCAGGTCATATTAAAGGAAAGTAGTCCGTTGTTCCTCCCAGAACTTCTTGTTTGTATTTTTGAAATGTCAGTGACTTCTGATAACATAGGGATATTAATGAAGAGTATGAACAGGGGTCAAATTTGCAGAGTCAAGTGCAGCCCCTCCTCAGTAAGCCTACAGTATGTCTGCAACTGTTACAATTACAGCGAGTTCCACCAACACTTTAGCTACAGCCATAATCAGTTCTTACATCTCAGTCCATCAGCAAGTGCCCCAATCAGATATGAAAAAGTTCTGAATTACTGGAATATTCAATATATATCATATATTTTGTATACAGTTCATTTTCACATAACCTTTACTTATTTATTTTGATTAACACATATTTTCTTATTTAGGTAATACATAAAAACTTGTAAGGGTTTGCCTGCAAAGTGATTGACAAGTTTTAAGTCTTTTCACTGAAGCCATTTTAAATGTGACAGTGGGTGATAATACTATTGAATGTTGGTTATTACCATTTAATGACAACTAGAATATGTTATTGTTATTCTAAATTGCCTTTAATTGATTGTCTGTTAGACCAGTGATCTCCAGAATGGATTCCCAGACGTTTATTAACTGTCTTCATTTGAGTACACTGTATGCATGTTTTCTGTAGGTATAGGATGTGTACACATGCCTGTGTTTCCAAAAGGCAAATTGCTGTAGTGGGTATCCTATATTTGAAAGTTTCATAAGTATAAAAGCAACAGTTTGTTGTCTCAGTGATTGTGAGCTGAAAATTATCCCATTCAGACATATCCAGTGGAAAAGCAGTAATCAGAAATCCTAGTTGTGTAATACCTGAAGCTTTCGAGAGAAACGGAATTCATTAAATATTTTTAAAGTTACATTTCTGGGGACCAGTTTCAAAACTTTTACTACAATACGCAACATTAAAAAGTTCATGAAAGTGTTCATCCATGTATAGCATATCATGCCTAGCATTTCCTCTCCTCCAACACTTGTTGCATTAGATCATGAGCTTCTTGACGATGTCCAAGAATATTTTCAGTTGCTCCTGAAGCCAGTGAACACATTTTTTTCACGTTTTGAAAATCTGTATCTATGTATTGTTCGTTTAGTAGTCAAAGAAATGTGATGATAACAGGAAGATTTTGAGATTTAATGTTTTGGACAATTTTGACAGAAAATGAAGTCACCGTACACCGGATGTCAGTAGGCTGCCTGTAACCTTGTGACTTGGAAGAGAGATGTCAGGTCAGGTTATGACTAACAGCGGTAATGGTGGCTTAGTAACATTGGGTATTGCTGAATCAAGTTGAAACATATATGTTTCATAAAGAAGGCATGTGTTTCTAGATAAATTTTATTATAAGTTTTTAAATCTGGTGTTACTGCCATTGGTTTCCATATGAATGGCATTTACTTCCAGATCCCAGATACAACTTAAATTTTAGTTCATGGTAGAAAGCATACATTTTAATTTTCCATGTACGGTAAAACACAGTGTATTAAGGATGAACCGGCAGAAACTGCAACACAGCGAGCAAACAGTATCATGTGACTTGAAAATTTTTAATCTTCAAGACTTGATTTTGTTGTACAAGTATTATGTAGGTGTTATCCTCTAAACCTGTATTACTTGTTTCCTTTTATGTTCCTGTCAATTTGTGTAATACATTCATCTGTTTCTATCCTTTCCAGAATCCACGAGACAATTCCATCCACCACCCTACCTTTCTGGATTCCAATCTTCTGTCTCCTCCCTAAGTGGAAATTTGTGTATGTATAGATTACTGAATGTTTGTTTATTTGTGTTTTATAATAAATTAAATGTCTTTAGCTGTGGCAGTTATTCAGACAAAATCTTTATAGCTCATGGCTAGAATGTTTGCATACATGTATCTTAGAAAAATTAACCACTAAATGTCTGCAAAGTTTAGGAACATCAATATATTTTTTGCGCACAAATTCAGTATCACCTTTTCTAACTCTAAAGTAAGGATAAAGCATTGTCTTTTATTTGTGTACATGCAATTTACAGTGGACACTGTATGAATATAAGAACATTTTTACAGTGTGCCAGGAGATCAAAGAAAAATGGGGAAAGTCCAGAACTAACTGCCGGAATGTGTAGCTCATGGTTTCTGAGAGCTGAAAGTGAAGTGATGGAGGCTAAATGTAAATAACAGAGAACAGGCATCTGACATGAAGTAGGCGAAGGTTCATCTCATCATCAGCTTGAAGATTCTCCTCCCAAGTATCTTAGTTATTTCACAGCTTAACCTTTAAGAGCCAAGCGATGCCATATGGCATCATTAAAATAAAGTCAAGGGGACAAATGACACCATATGTTGTCGCGCAGTCCACGCGTGCGGCTGGCTTTTTAAAATCTAATTTTAAGTTATAAATTCTTTTTCTACTTGCATGATTTTTGGTCACCAGCTTTATAAGTTGTCTCTCTTCCCACCTGCGTCATCTAACGGAATGTTGGCTTCGTGTGGAAATCTTGGAACCATCCGGAAATGCAGAGTCCCTCATCACACTTCACGCACTTTATCCGGACGGTTCTTTGTTTCCCACGCGAAGAGCACACTCGACACCTCAATTTCGAAGTAGAGGAAGTCCGCCAGTGCTGCTGTTTGGCCTCCTCTATTCGAAATGACCCCGATGAAACAGCAGGGGTTCGACCCCTGGGCCGTTGAGGGCGAGGGGGGCCCCTTCCAGCATGCTCCAGCATGTTTCGCACAAGGGCGAGACGAAATTCTCTGTGTGACAATTTCGCGCCACAGGATGACAACAGGATATAACTGTTCAGAATTGTCAGATCCAGGAGATGGAAAAATAATTTATTTGTCCATTTCCAGGTTCGATGACAGATGCTATAACTGTTTGCCATTCTGTCCACTTTGTCGACATAACCCATGTGCGTGTTATAATCCACAACAACTGATGGTTTGATGGCATTTCCGTGCTCATCACAGAAACTGCCTTCTGCTGGAGGAGAGTGCATATTTGTCAGCGTGTAAACATCACGTTTGTCCTTCCAAACTAGTGCTGTCATGTTCTGTCTCACCCTAACATGAATGTCCCCTTTCTTCAGTCGAAATTGTCTTCGTCGAAAATCGTCAGGCAAGCCCTTCCGATTAGGTCTGACTGTCCCCCAGCACGTTATGTTCTTTGTCATCAGTTCGTCAAACAAGTCGGGTGAAGAAAAGAAATTGTCCATGTACAGTTTGTGACCTACGCCCTCAATACGTCTGCATAGGTCCCTAACTGTAGCATGTGTCGCTGTCACGTCTTGTCTGGCACGTGTCCTATCTTTTCCTAGGTAAACTTTCATGTCATAAGTATACCCAGCGGCGTCACAAATTTTGAAGATTTTGATTCCGAAACGTTTGTGTTTCTTAGGAATGTACTGCCTAAAAACCACCCTCCCTTTGTATTTTACAGTTATTTCGTCAATAGCCAAATGTTCGGAAGGGTTATAATATTTTTCAAATGCGTCATTGAGAGTGTCGAAGATGGTCCGAATTTTCTATAGTCGGTCATAACTGTCGGCATTCCTGTCAATTTCTGTACTGTTGTCTGCAAAATGAAGAAAACGAAGAATGTGTAGAAAACGGTCGCGTTTCATTGTCTAAGAGTAGAAAGGCGTGGCAAATTGTTCTAGAGTCGACCAGTAGTCCTTTAGTCTGCCTCTATTGTCATGTCCCATTTGAATGATTATTTCTAGAAACAGAAACATCTCGGATTCGGTCACGTCAGGCCGCGGAGAAGGTCCGTCTTGACGTCTGTCTATGTGCTGATGGTAGTACCTATTCGTCTCTTCCACCAGCAGACGGATAATCCCTACGAAATAGAGCATTAAAACGCAGAAAGGGGTGGAATCATTATTCATGTGTGGAGCTTCATTGGTATTTAACCCCACAGCTCCACCTGAATAATTATTCACACTCCTCTTGCCACGCTGGTGTGGTGGTCCCCAGATTGCCGACGAAGATGATGGGTCTTCGTCGAAATCCATTTCTGAATCACTTTCCTCAACGCCACTCTCAGAATTGTCGGTAAAACAATCTGATTCGGAGTCATTTATGAGTTGAAAAATGTCTGAATCTTCCAAACGAAACGACGCCATGGTGAGCTGACAATATCACTGTTCTCGCTGCGAAACTTTGAAGCTCAATGACACTGTCTGGCTGTGCTTGGCCTTGAGAGTTGTGATAAATTAACCGAGCCTGGTCAGTACAGAGAACTTGTTGTGTATAAACAATCAACGTTCTTATAAACGGAGATNGATCTCTGCATACCAAAAGAAGGTACGTGTATAAGCTTCGAGACATGCAAGACTAAACATGTCTACATAACCATCCGCTGTGTTGCCACATCTACATACAGCATTCTTAGTTCCAAGAACTGTATGAATTCTTGTAGACAGATGACAAATTTGGGAATTTTGTACTTGGAATCAGTCTAATAATTTTTACACATTTTATAAAGTCTGTAAATTACAATATCTGATTCTATATTCTTTCTGGAAAAAAAAACAGCATTTATTTGGTTCGTTTATCACAAAAATTGTAGAAATCACAGCAATTTTAGGAAATGATTACAGTTTTTATTGCTTTAAAATTGCGGGTATTTAAATCAAATCCGTCCCGCTGCCATTACCGGAATTTAAAGGGCCGTCCTGTNTTAAAGGTTAAAGGGAATAGAGTACATCATAGTGTGTGATGGAAGCTGCTCTCCATGGAAAGACTACAGTTTTCTGGATTCTGACACCATGTAGTTTGGAGCGAGTCTGACATTTCAGAGGAGCACATCACCTCCATCTTCACTGTCAAAGAGTAAGCCAAGTATGAAATCAGCAAGATGCTTGTTTTCCGCCAACTTCTTACCGGTTTGTTGTGTGATCTAGCCTTAGACCCTCAATATGGAGTCAATAGATGCCTCAAAAATGTCAGTGAACTTATGCTGGACTACGCACTCTTACAACCCAGAAGATGGTACTCCTCATAATTGCTGCTGTGAGGACCTCAGCTTCGACACACTATCTAAGTGTATGAAAGGACTCCTACAGAAACCTAGTGAGAGTATCTGTCTTGAAATGTGTGAAAGACTTCCAGAGATTGTGCCTATGGCTATTGAATTGAATTGAATTTATTTACATTCTATAAATCCTAAG
>NW_019734013.1:0-617 GCF_002891405.2 Cryptotermes secundus
ATATTATTCCAATTCATAGATACTGGGATCATCTTACTTTTTTTTTAAAAATGTCTCTCATAGCACACAGAAGTATAGTAGCTGAAAGATCTTTGCCTTCTGTATTTAAGTGAAGCCCCTGTCTAGTGTAATGCTCTCTTTCAAATATTACTTCCAGTGAGAATGCATAATCAAATGGCTTCATATATTTACATAATTTTCTATTGAAAACATTTATCTCTCGATTTACACATGAATTAACTTCAAGATCCTGTCTATCTGGTAAATTCATGACTAAAATATCTGTATCTCTGATCCCCCTTACAAAATTTCTTATTTGGGTCTGGCCATTACTTGTTTCATTTCTGCTTACATCTTTAGTGCCTCCCCATAAAACCACATCATTTTTTATATCTTTTAACCCTGAACTCAAAATTGCTGATAAGTCTGCTCCTGGTTTAACTAAACCTGTAACACTAGAGTCCTTTTCTAGGTTATGTTGTAACTTAACCGCTATTCCTCTTGCATGACTGTCTCCAATGATAAAAACATTGTGCCTTGGTTTATTTGTATTAAACTTCTTCTTTTTAAATTTCCCATTCGATTGGTGATATACTGCCGATACCGATTCAGGCTCA
>NW_019734013.1:879-1158 GCF_002891405.2 Cryptotermes secundus
GTGTCAGGTATATTAAATTTACTTCAAACAAAGGGCAACAGGTAACACGTGTCTATATTCAGTCACACATTGTCACACATCTTTAGAGAATCATTAGTTATCCTGTTACAAATCCTCAACATAATGACACCCCTATGATATTACATGGATACAGAGTGCATGGGAGACAGAAAACAAATGATAAACTTCAGCATTTATTGATCCTGGGAACTCTATGATGTATTACCAAAGAACTTTTCCTGTAGAGAATTTACCGCAAACATTCAGTTTATACAGCAC
>NW_019734014.1:0-9572 GCF_002891405.2 Cryptotermes secundus
CTTTACAAAAAACTGTTGCTCATGACTTTCAGTACAACCCTCATAGAATTGGAAAGGGATGATAACTGATTTGGATTCTTGTGGTGAGGTTTGAGGTTCAAACTAATGAAAATGAAATTAAGCTTGAGAATGAGAAGCAGATAAGAGCAACTGCAGAGGAAGTGTGTAAGCCCCCCCCCCACTTGCCCCTACCAAATTATTGGCTGTCATTCAACAGAACTAAAGTTGCACTTGAGTTCTTTGAAATGGAGAATTTGAGTACATAAAAGATGTGCGCCAGTCCTCAGAGCCATATCAGGCGGTTTCATGCTATAATGAATTTATGGAAGGAAAAGAGGGCCTCTGCCCCCTTCCCCTCATCTCATTAAAACCATCCATACTCCATCAAAGTAATTTCCATCAAAAGACATCGTCAGCAGGGAAAGTAAATTGCTACTGTTTCTGATTTATTTAGTTTCTCTACTTGTTTGTCTGTTGATGCATAATGTGCTGCTTAATATTTACTTAAATGCACACAGTATTAGAGATTAAATGGCTTTGTTCTTAAGCCTAATTACTCAACAACTGTGAATTACATTACATTACTAGTAAGAGGAAGAATTATTTTAACTTAACGTGCTCTGGAACATAAGTCAAGGATGAAGTACCCTAGTAATTTATTGATAAGTACTGTTGAACTGTCAAGGAACGAAAGGTTCATGTAGATTTTAGGCTGGGGGGAAACAAGGCCGAAAAACATTGGTTTAGTGTGAAACTTGACGAGTATTTAATGTTTTATGACAGTGATCTGTTCATTATATGAATGTTGTGTTTGATATTGTCCACTGGGGAGAGGGGGGGAACGGTCCTACCCAGTTGAGCCTGTTAGGAGTAGTTTGTCTCGATCACTGGACCTGTAGTCAAGACTGGTTCCCTTAATGGTTCTAACTGAGAAGGCCCCNAGTTTCTGTTTCGTTGCAGTTAAATAAACAGCAGAAAAATGAATTTTCTCATCTCATGCACATTAGAGCATTTACATTTTCACCTTCATTTTAAACAACATAGAGGACAAATGCATATTTAAAACATATTGGAACAATTTTCTACACCTGATACGTGTGTTATATTAAACTGTAACTTACTTACTCGTGGAGCTGAGCCCTTCTTGAGGAGACACCAATTCTGCAGCTCCTCAAGAATTTCCCAGCATTTTATGGAACCCTAAAGTTCATTACCTTGTTCACAAGAGTCCTCCACTGGTCCCTATCCTGAGCCAGATCAATCCAGTCCATACCATCCCATTCTCTCTAAGATCCATTTTAATATTGTTCACCCATCTGTCTTGGTCTTCCCAGTGGTCTCTTTCCTTCTGGCTTTCCCACCAATATCCTATATGCATACCTCTTCTCCCCATTCGGTGTATATGTCCTGCTCATTTCATTCTCCTTGACTTGATCATTCTAATTATACGTGGAGAGGAGTACAAAGTTATGAAGCTCCTCATTATGCAGTTTTCTCCAACCTCCTGTCACTTCATCTCTCTTCAGTCATTAAACTGTAATCATAAAAATTTAATTTTCTTATACATTTGAGGGTAGCATTGACTAGCAACCACAGGCTGATTAGATTGGTGTAGTGAACATACATTAAAAGTGCCTCAGCGGAATAGACTGATTTGATATTAATCACTTGGTAGGGTATTTCTGCATATAGGTGGCATCAAGTATTATATAGCAATGTTTAGAGAAAGAACAGGCTTCTCTGCTGTCTACATCTCTGGTCATTTGAAGGTAGGGCTTGGCATTTGGAGGGTTAAAAGATCCCATCCCCCATTAAAAATCTAGAAACATTCAAATCATAAATACTCCAAAATTCAGATAAGCAGTATCAGAATAAATGGAATTTAACTGTGGTACCCTTGGGTGCAGTTGAGATAACTATGTTGGCATAGTGACTAGGTTGTGGACTGGAGAACCAGGGAACCAGCATTAAATTCCAAGCAGGAATAAAATTCTTCTCTAATTCCAAGAACAGCTCTGGGGCCCACACAGCCTCCTATACAGTGGGTCCTGGGGACAAGCAGTTGGGGCACAGAACTAACCATTCACCTCGATCTGGTGTCAAGGTTAATGCATGGAGTTGTACTTCCACTCCCAAAAACGCCTTCATGGCATAGTGCTTCGTTAAGCACGCAATAACTTTACCTTTTACCGTTGTGTGGAGCAGCGTCTAAACATCCCATCTGTGGTAAAGTAGAAAAACAAAGCCATAATTTATTTTGAAATACCCTAACCTGCCTTTATTTATGAATGTACCAACCATGATATGAAATATTGTAAAAGATAAAGTTTTCCCTGTGCTTAACTAATTCAGCACTATACCATGAAGACATATGGGGGAGTAGACATATAGACCCACATTTTCTTGATCTTGGCATTAGCTTCACGCCCTGGCCCCTTTTCCCCAGGGGAAAGAGCCCCCATGTTACCCATTGGATAGGAGGTTGGGTGGACCCAAACGCTGGTCTGGACAACACGGAGAAGAGAAAATTCTTGACCCTACCAGGACTTGAACTCCGAAACCTCAGTCGTCCATCCCATAGCTAGTTACTATACTGACTATTCTATCCCGGCTCATCTGAAATATTGTGCCTCAAAATGTAAAATTAGAATAGAAGATATCAGTACGAAATTTTACTTTCTTTATTGTCCTTTTCTGTATCATGCAAACACTACATTTTACTGTTTAATATCTTTTCACTGCCTCACATAATTTTCTTCGTCACAGGCTGATATCATGTAACAGTGGGATCTGTCAGGGTTATAAGGTTCTGTGATGAAAATAGTTCATGAAACATGATGCACTGTTCAAGAGATATTTTCTGACAGGCTTCCTGTTTTTTCCAACAATGTTCTTCCTCAGCTGAACCAGTTCATAGCTGCTATGAGGAACTAGCTCCAAATTATATACAATTAGTGTATTGCTTATTTTTATGTTTTTATTCCCCTATGAAATAATGGTTCTCATCAGTGTGGCTTCTGACAAAAATTCATTATTCATTGCTTAGTTTTGTGTGTAAGATCCTTAAGCCACACTATCACCCATTTGAAGTGTAGAAAAGATCAAAATCAAACATGTTAGTACACCTAAGACAAGAGGCAAATGCTAGTATGTGCTTTGCAAGTCAGCTGATTATCAAGCTGCAAACCCAAACAAGTTGTCAATTCAGCTGTTTTCAACATTGTATTAAGAAGCAAAGTATTTAGCTGATGATGAGTAGCTACTGTTGGTGTAAATTTTATCATTTTAGTTTTGTCAAGATTTAATGCAAGAAGATTAGCCTGAAGCCATCTAGTCATGTGACTACAAACAATATCCAGTTTTATTTTTAGAGTGTTGAAATCTTTGGATGTACAAAGAACGCTTGTGTTATCTGCAAACATGATGACTTCTGAAGTTTTACTTATTTCAAGGGGGAAAATCATTCATGATTGAAAGTATCAGTTAAACCACTGCAAGAACGATCCCTGAACTCCATAATATTGGAGTTTCATTAACAGGAGTTTGCGACCAACACAGTCTAATGCCTTGGCTATATCACAGAATATGCCAACTGCATATTCTTTTCTGTTCAAAGCAGTAAGTATTCAGTTAATTTATGCAGCAGCAGCAGTAGTAGTAGTAGTAGTAGTAGTAGTTGTAGTGGTAGTAGTTGTAGTGGTGGTGGTAGTAGTAGTAGATAGTCCCTTTTGGAATCCAAACTGCTGGGGGAGTAATAGTTTGTGTGTTGTAATATGATCATTGAGTCCTCTATAAATTACCAGTTCAAATACTTTAGCAAACCCAGTTATTATTGGTCTATAATTATGTATAATAGTTTCGCCTCCTTTTTTTATGTATCAGATTAATCACTGCATATTTCAGTCTATCAGGATATATGCCCACTGCTATTGAGTTAATTATATAAGCTAAGGGTTTACTTATTTGCTGTCTACACAGTTTTATTAATTTGTTAGTTATGCCATCATATCCTGAAGAGTTTTTGGATTTGAACTTACTAATTGCACTAATTATCTCGTCTTCCATGACTAAATTAAAGTTGAAAGCATGAAACCATTTGGACAATAAGTGTACAAATATTTCATTGCTGCATGTGAATTAGTTTTCTTTATATTGAGATTTTCTGTTATTGATGAAAAATATTTATTGAAACTATGGGCTGCTTCATCAATATTTACTTTTACATTATTGAGTTGATACGATTTCTTAAATCCTGTTTTCTCAGAATGGTGCTACTACTGTGCCCACTACACATTTATAGAACAAAACAAATATTATGTAGCCCTATTACATATTTATAGAATGCACAAAATATTAACTAGCACACATCTGTATAACACACAAATATTAAATACTACATCTTCATAACATTCAAGGGCTGGTCGATCAGTCTATTAATTGTATCTCACTGAACTCTTAGCACTTTTTAATAATTGAACATCACCATTTGAAAATTTATAAAATTCTGAACAGGACTTGCTTTCATAGTTCACTGTCACCTGGAGTTCTGCCTTGATTAAATCTGTTGAGCATCTGTTTCTTGTGTCACTCCACTTACTTTTCATGAATGAAAAGATTCGCTCCACAAAAGCATTTGGGCCAGGGATGCTAAACAAAAATCCTACAACTTTGGAAATATTTGGTACATCATGATCAGGTACTGAAGAAAAAAAATGTAAGCCAGTTTGCTACATAATCAGCAAGCGGCCTCCGTAGTCTAGAGGTAATGTTCCCACCTCATGACTCGTAGTACGCGGGTTCGAATACCCGGCGGAGGTCGTCGAATTTTTAAGGGCAGAAAAATTCATGGAACAAGTCCTCCGGGAGGGACTTTAAGCTGTGTGTCCCGTGTCGCACGTAAAAGAACCTCATATCTCCAAAGGGGGTCACCAAGCCAAATTCCAGGATGTTTCCTGCCTCTAAGGCCTCTGATAGATGGGGGGAGCATTATAGACACTGCTAATCAAGTGGCCAAACTCGCTTGCTCGGCGGGACTCATGGTACGGTACGCACCATTTATCGGTAGGGTAAAGAGACTGGTAGAATATCATAGAGGGAAGCACAATAGATCAAACTGGTCGCGGTGCATGGGGAAACCCACCCTCTCTAAATAACTAACTAACTACATAATCAGCATATGTTTTCACACTGTTGCAGAGGTAATCTCGATGGCTGCTGAACTCCTCATACAGGTCATCAATGCAAACATTTTCACTTAGCTGAAACACTTCTACGGCCTTTTCAAAATCTTTGAACTCAATCCCTTCCTGTAGAGAAAATGCTGCAAGGGATGCATAGGGATTGTCATCTATCACATCATATCTTTTTTGCACATACTGAAGCATATTGCTATAAAAGCTGTTCAGGTCTTCAGTAACCTTTTTCTGTAATGGCATAGACAATCCATTAATGAGTTCTTTTGCTTTGCTACCAAATAGTTGTATTTCCTTCTCTGCTGGATTTTAGAACTGAGAAGTTTCATTTGTTTGTAAGTCTCTAGTACACTTAAGTCAGACCTTTCCAGTGTTTTATCTACCATTTCCAGCTGACTTCCAATATTATTTAAGAAATTAAAGTAGATTTCTGGCAACACTGCTTCCTCTGGGTCATCTTTCATGAAAATGTTATATAATAATTTTGGACAGTTGGGAATACTATTGAAGTAACTTTTCATTGCTTCCCAGTTCTGAAGCAGTCGAGAAATGGCTGGTGTTAATGACAACCACCTAGTTGGAACATGCCTCAAAAACTCAGTCCACTCCAAATTCAGAAATTCAAAGAATGATTTTAACTCTTCTCTTCTTTTGGCAGAGACAGAGAAGTGATTATATATCTTTAAGACTACACTTTCAACATCAACATCTAATCTGTCAACTGCAAACTTAATTGTGTTATGTATGACATGATTAGGGCAATTAGCTTTCAGTAAATTTGGGTTCTTACTTCCACCGTGCGAAATACTAAAATCCTTCCTACACAACGTACCAAACGCCCGGTTCTCGTCTGGTCCCAGCTTAACCCACCAGAACATATCTTCCCATTTCTTAAGATATATTTGATTATTTGATTATGTTTGGCCTGGAATTTCAACTTCTTCCGTGGAGGAGTCTCTGATGGATCTTCTACGCCCTCAAACATTTTTGCTAACTTGACACTAGCTTTCTAGCGAAGATTGAACGGATTAAAAATACACTGTCACCAACCACCTCTCCTTTGGTTTAGAACCTCAAGTGTTGCCAATATTCACGAAATGCAACATAACGAAAGAAACTATAACACTGTCATTTTCCACGGATTACAGAAATTTTATGATAATATTTAACCGATGAAATATAATTCGCAATGGACTTAAATAAAATAAACGGAGAATTATCCACTCCGGGTAAACAATAAACGGAGGAACAAAATTTGGGTGAAAAAAACAGATGAATCCGGGGAAAACAGAGTATCTGGGAAGCATATGGAGAAGTGAAAATACTTACCACTCTGGCACTCAACCTCCCATCATCCTACAGTCCGTAGCCAGTCGATATACCGACTGAGCTATCCCGGCCTATAAATAGGTGAAGCCTGTATTCGTACACATTTGGTAGTAAAAAACATACACTCGATATGAATAAGAGCTGTAGATATTCATAAAGTTAATTACTGTAAGCGTTATGAAAATAAATTTAGAGTGCGTGGGTAAGCTATTTCAATCCTAAATAACATGACTTTCAATTTCATTTCTTCAGGGATCTGACATGGTACACCGAAGAAATTTTCTTATAAGGTTACCGTTTTGGTGCGCTGTGTTCGATCAAAAAGCAGACTAATTACTTAACCCTGATAGGTCGGATCTTTGCAGCTACATGACAATTCAGGGCAACAATATACAACTGCGCGATTGTTTACTCACAATTTAAATTGTCATGGTCCCATTGGTCCTCTCTCAGGATCCAATAGAAGACGACCTTTGTGTTTGCGACTACATGTTTCAGGGTCAAAAGACGTTACCCACATTCGGACGTTTACTGTGAGTCTGAAAAATTCGTTTTACGCACCATTTCCTACTATAATCAGATTCCCGTGAAGTGAGTTTCTATCAAAACGAGCAGCATGCTGAAGAATCAGGTATGTAGTTGTTTCTAAATAAATTATATTCTTTGATGAAATTAACTTGTCTTAGGAGTGTAGTATTTTCAAAATTTTTATCTACTATTTTTCGCATTTGAAATAAACTAAAGACATAGTCATAGACCTTCATGGTAGAGAAAAGTAAATGTAATGCCTTTGTGATAAATCACGATATGTACATCGGTCTATAGAATAATAAGTCAAAGGTGGGAACTTAACGTGGTATATGGCAGACCACCGAAACATATACAAGTATAGTACTCGTAGAATAATGTTGGCAGCAAACAAACCTTACTTTATAGCTGTCGCAACAACAAATTCATGGACAACAGGAAGTGTTTCTGAGCCCAAAATATTTTTGATGGTAGCAGATATATAAATAAAATATTTCGGAATCCATTCAGATCACATTTAATCAAAGTGATTTATGAAACTTATTCTTGTTGTTCACATGCTCAGTAGTGGAGAAATGAGTTTTATAGCTAAACATGGCTGACGCTGAGAGTGTTGATTGCAAGTACGCTGTAGGAAATATGGAAAATTTTAAGGAAAATGTTAATTCACCACGCTTGTGCTGTCTAAAATTAAAAGACGAATTGCAGAGGGTTGTTAGTGAATTGAAATCGGCGGTGGAAATAGTGAAAATTGTAGAAGATCAAATACAATTATCCCTTAATGTAGACAATATTAATTATACACTTGTTAAACAGATAAATTCAGTGACTAACGCAAGTAGTGATGCATCTCCTTCATCAAACTGGAAAATTGTTTCTCAGTATAAAAGGCATTAAAAAAATTGACACCGTTTCACATCAACAATTTAAGTTTCCAACGGTGGTAAATTCTTGTGCAATTTTAGAATACCTAAAAGAAGAAAACTTAGCACCTTATTATCATAATATCAATCGAAAACCAAAGGTTAAACAATTACAGACACTGGCTCGTGTTGTAAAACCTTTCGTTTATTTTTTTTTTGATCGACACACTTCCACTTTTACATCCAGTAATATCATCTGGTATATGCACTAGCGTGCACGTGCACATACGAAATATCAACTTACCACCACACTACCTGGAACCGTACTGGGACAGCCATGTGGTTAGATTGTACGACATGCATATATAAGTATTACCAATATATACAACAGAAACAACATGCGTATATTAGTATTACCAACATTCCCCCATAATCATAGCATGTAAATTAAATAACTCTAATTAATAATAATAACCAAAATATTATGGTACAATCACACGGGCACATAAATTCAATTTATACAATCAAAAGGTTTCATGCCCAATGCATCTAGCAAATATTCATGCTTCACCTTAGGTAAACGCTTCGTCATTATATCGGCCTTCATAATTTCTGTAGGCACATCTTCCAGATCAATCAATCCATTCTGTACTACCTCTCTTACATAATGATATCGTACATCGATGTGTTTACTTCTGGAATGAAATACTGGATTTGAGGCTAACTTGATACAACTTTGATTGTCAACATTCATCAAAATTGGAGAGTCATCATTTAATAGTTCCATGAACATTTTTCTGAGAAAAACACCCTCCTTACAAGCCTCACTTAGAGCAATATATTCAGACTCAGTAGTAGAAAGTGCAACACTTTTCTGCTTCTTTGCCTCCCAAGAAATAGGTCCATTTGATAATTCAAAAATGTTTCCCGAGTAAGACTTCCTATCTTCTCCATTAGAATAATCTGAGTCAGAGTACCCAACAATGGATTTTCCTGTCTTAGAATACATCAAACACGGGTCCAGTAGATATCTCCAATGAAGCGGCAGGGGTTCGACCCCTGGTCCGTTCAGGTCGAGATGGACCCCCTTCCAGCATGTTCCGCACAAGAGCGAGACGAAATTCTCTGTGACAACAGGATGTAACTGTTCAGATCCAGGAGATGGAAAAATAGTTTATTTGTCCATTTCCAGGTTCGACGACAGATGCTATAACTTTTTGCCACAGTTTGCCCACAGCTCCACCTGAATAATTATTCACACTCCTCTTGCCATGCTGGTGTGGTGGTCCCCAGGTTGCCGACCAAGATGATGGTTCTTCGTCGAAATCAATTTCTGATTCACTTTCCTCAACGCCACTCTCAGAATTGTCTTTACAACAATCTGATTCGGAGTCATTTATGAGCTGAAATATGTCCCAGTCTTCCAAACGAGACCACGCAATGGTTGGTTGCTTTACAACTTCGCAGAATGCTAACCTTGAGTGTTCTGATCGTGCTGATGCGGTGGGCTGTTATAGGGACGCTAACCTTGAGAGTTCTTATACAGTAGCCTACCAGGTCAGAACAGAACACTCGTTGTGTATCTATAAGCGTTAATATAAACAATCAGGGTTCTTATAAACGGATACGCGCCCACATCTCTGCATACCGAAAGAACGTA
>NW_019734014.1:9751-18494 GCF_002891405.2 Cryptotermes secundus
TCTGTAAATTATCGGATTCTATATACTTTCTAGAAACAAGCAACGTTTATTTGGTTCGTTTATCATAAAAATTGTAGAAATCACAGCAATTTTAGTAAATGATTACAATTTTTATTGCTTTATAATCGAGGGCATTTAAATAAATCAGTCCCGCAGCCATTACCGGAATTTAAAGGGCCATCTCTTAAAGGTTAATCCAGAAAAGCCTTTCAAAGGGACATTTCATGACAAGGTACAATTTTGGTTTCCAGGATAGAAAGTTTTATTTTATTGTATGACTTGCAATAACAGTACATATACAAACAAAAATTTCAGCTTCTTGTTTTCGTGACATTGTCACTGTAGTCGCCATGGCATGCATCGAGTCAAGCAACTTGTTATAACTCTTTTTGAGCTTTAGATGTAGAAATAGTTCAGGCCTCATGCAAATAGGTAATGTACATATTTCTGATTGTACTGTATGTGATTGCAGATCCTCGACATATTTGGGACAGATGGCTGTAAACTGATGATTAATCCAGGACTGGCAAAGCTACAAAGCCTTCTGACTGCAAATCCACAGCTGGCCCCAGAAGCAGCGTCACCATCAGGTAGGAGGGCACATAAGAGGCCCCATTTTTCTGCGTTCACCACTATCAAGACGTGCAGTGGAAAAAGAAGACAGATGCCTGCTGCTCAAGAAGTTTAGACCATGCTGCTTGATCGTTTTGCTGCAGAAGTAATTGACGAGGCTTCCTTCATTTTCTAATGTATACTTGAGGAGCCAAACCTACAATTTGACAGTGATTTTGAATATACTTGGAAACCTGAAGAGATTTTGAATTATTTGGACCAAAGCATAAGTAATTTTTGGATTAGCGTGCCAACTTTAGATGACCTTCTGTTTCTGGATAATGAAATGTGACAAAATTCTCATGTGAAAAATTTACAGTTTCGGAATTCATAATAGAGAAATTTGTTAAATTATAATCTAAATTTATTTTTTATATAAATAGGACTACCCTATGATATTTCATAATTATAAACAGATATTTGTATGATAATAAAGTCAGTTTCATAAACAAATATTTATATGTTCTAAAGTCAGAAGTTTATAAATTGTTATTTGTATATTTATAGATTGTTTGTAAATAAATATCAGTAGAATAGTACTGAAAAAAAACTGTCTACTATTTTGGCCAGTCCCAATTACAACCCTTTTAACTGGAAAGGTAGTAACGAAAAAGAAACTGAAGAAACTTTCTAAGATACTTCTATTATGGTTTTCAGGCCTACACATTTACAGCTTGTTATAAAAATTTGGAAGAAGCTGCGGACATGGACTCCTTGGAGAGATGACCGAACCAAAAGAAAATGGACATGAGATCTGGTACATGGAATGTGAGAAGTATATATAAGACGAGGTCACTCAGGACAGTGGCAGAAGAAATATCAAAATATGAACATACTGTGCGGTATAAATACAGGGTGATTCTAAATTATTGTTGGGGTTTATCATCTGGCTTAGCCTGCATAATCTGCACTTTTTAGGCATGGAGGTGAAAGTAGTTATGAACAACTCTCCAAACAGTCATCTGTGTACACCTGATTGCAAGGAAGCTTGTCTAGTTGATTTTTGTGGACTATGAGAAAACACTTCCTGGATTCGATCAAGATCTTGCTCCTTTTCGATGCAGAACGCTACCAGTCTCTTGAAATTGCTCGAAGCAGTGTCAGATAGCGTTATCTGCAGGCGGAACTTTTCCATATGATTTCTGTAATGACATTGCATTTTGATTAATGGACATACTTTCATACTTTAAATGTATTATTTATCATATGATTTCTTTAATTGGGAATTATTTTTCCAAAAAAGTGTGCCGACTGGATATCAAAACACTTACATCTATTGGAAGACATCATGAAAAAAGAGAAGCCTCTATTTTCTGGTGTTAAAATAGGCATAATCTTGTATAGTTCTAATGGTATGTTCATCCTACTGGTTAATTGTAAGCATTTAATAAGTAGGAACAGCCAGATGCAGGCATTTGTCTGGCCTTTCCACTGCAGTCTGTGTGTGTGTGTCAAGTCCAGGAAAAAGAATAACAGATCCAGATGTAGCGTCCATCTTGGAGAAAGGACTTGAGTCAGGGTGGCAAGTGCAGTTGAGCAGGAGATAGGAGTGACAATAACAGGTTGGGTCTGACAGTTACAGTAAATAGGCGAGTGCATCCGAGTGCCAAAACCCACTGATCCAACTCCATATTATAGGTGAATACCCAAGGGGATACAGGGAAGTGCCAAAGTTCAGATAATTCAATCCAGCTGACGTTTCTTTAGATATCACTATGTCAATTGTGACTGGTCCCAAATTAGCACCCAGTCCTGTTCTCAAAGTAGTCTGTCTAGGAAGCCCTACATCAACACTGCTTCAACCTGTCACCGTGGGAAAAATATCTAATTCTCTATCTCCACAAATCAACAAAAGAAGTGGACAGCAGCAGAGGGCTGCAGTACCAGCAGGGCCAACTGAGACCAGTCAGTGAGCAGGTGCAGTGGGACCACCTTAGGGTGCCGACACTAGAACAGGTGCAGCAGTGTCTACATGAGGGAGGCAACGACAGTGTAGTTAGGTGAAGCTGAATATAAAATAATTGGAAATAAACTGATTAAATGTACACCACAGTGAATCAATAACGGAAAGCAGGAGCAAGACGAGATGGAAACTCACTCAGAAGAATTAGACACGCACTGTGATAGTGGTCTGAATTCGGACAGGATACAGAACAGGAAAGTAAGAACGTGAATATAGTGGCATACAGACCTGTTTGCTAGGCAACGACCATGAGCATACAACAGCCGTTGCTGGGTAATGGCTGTGTAAGCAACAGCTGTTGCTAGGGAATGACCGCAGTAGGTTCATAACATACAATAATGGAGTGACTGGAAAGCGGTGTTCTCTATACGTTTCGTGTGATAGCTATGTGATGCAGCGACAGAAGAACTGTTGGGACAGGTGTTTTCTGTGCGATCTGTGCCAAAGCAATATAAAGAGCTGCTGCAATTATGAGTGTCTCAAGACGGCAGAGGAGTAGGAAGTTGGTGAGAGAGTAGTTGGCCAGTAAGAATGTGAACATGGAAGGGGAGGGGAATCCTTATTTAAGGTTTCCCTGGGAAGCATTTAATTTGAACACTAAAGTGAGGAAACTCTTAAATGTAGGAAATTTAACAGTGAGATGGGTTCACCGAAATTGGACATTTCAGGAGGGAGAATCTGAAAGTAAGGAACACTGAATGGGGGTTGCACTGCAGTTGCCATTGAGTCACAGTGTTTCATAACAGTGGATGTTTGCTTTATGAGCGTTTTTATATGCTGAAGAGACCTTGGGAGACCTAGATGTATATTAGGTGTTATTAAAATTGATTGTAAATAAATACTGTATTTACCATCATCATTTATGGACATTCTTCACTCAAAATGTTGTATCTGAAAGTTGTGGTGCATAAAATATGCAAATACTGCTCTTCAGAATATAATTCCACATATTATATTGAGGCAATTACAAGTCGAATGCAGTGTGGCAATACAGTATGAATATTCATGCCTATGAATTCCCCTATGCTATTCCTTGATGAACACTAAGATAAAAATGCTCCTTGATAATATTTTTATCAATATGTACTTTTCATGGAAAACGTGATTTATGTTCCCTATACCAGGTCACAGTGTATTTCTAAAGTTAAATGCATTATCTGCAAAAATTGTGGCATACTTGCTTAAGGCAGACTTGTGAAATCACAACACACCTGTTGCTAGGGAGCGCAGCTCTGCAAACAACAGCATTTGCCATGCATTGGTTCAGTAGCGATCGCATGGTCACCCCAACAGACACGAACAAAACAGTGGAATATCTGTGGGAAGTGACGTTTTCTGTGCGGCGTGTAATGAAATGTTACAAGCAGAACCAGTTAGAGAACTGTTGTAGTTCAGTCATGAGCGATTCCTCTTAGAAACTGGTAGCTGAGGGCTGGGGATAGTTCAGGAATCCAGAGGAAGGCGAACATTGGCCACTGGAAGCTGCTGCCAAGAAACAGCAGTGAAGGCATAACTACAGACACTAGTGTGTGTAATAATGAACTGTAAAGTGTAGTCATGCACTGTATCAAAATGGGCAACAAATCCTGTCTATAGTCACACTGTATACATGTGACATCTGGTGTCAGGAGTGAGATTGGGCTGATTGAATTGAATTATGGGATTGAAGATTGCACGGTGTACTTACAGCATCATATCACAGAAATGGAACAAATGATGGCACTCCTGCTGACCAAAATAAGAACCAACCAAGAAATGCTGGCCAGAATGGAAGCCAAGATCAAAGCTAAGGCAGACACCAATTTGAGGGAAACAAAGGCTGAAATAAGAACCAATCAAGAAAGGCTGGAAGCCAAGACAGAGGCAAGTAACGAGAAGTTTGAGGTCATTCAAGGTATTTGGTCTCTTAGGCGGATGCCCACCATGCTAAGATAGAAAGTAACCTTGTGGAATGGATGGCCACAATGAAAGCCAGTCAAGAAAGGATGGAAACCTGATGAATATCAGACTATAGACAACAGAGGACTGTCTAGAATAGATTGAGGCGAATCAGGGAAAAGTAGAAGTGAAGATGGAATCATGTCTAGAAAAGTTGAAAGTGAAGACTACTGCGGCACTCGAGATTGGTATCGGGACCAGTGTCTCGCCAAAAGGCACTGCAGACAGCCAAAGAATCAGACCCAGGACAATGGTGGGTCTTGACAGAAGTTGGCCGCTGCCTGAGGACGGTTTAACTGCAGTGCCATTCGTGCACTGCACAAGGGATGTATTTTTAGGGGACCTGGCAAGACAACCAGCAGCAGCATCAGAGAATGAAGCAAGAGATGGGAGCTACATCTGGGAAGCATGAACACATTGTAAGAGGCCCTGGGACAAACTCTCGAGTTGGAAGTTGTGGAGTGAGCAGTCAAGATTTCCATCAGGTTGTGGAAAGTGAGTGACTGGACATTGTGGAGGGGTTGGCCCCCTTCAAAAAGAAAGAAGAGAAGTCAAGAGCATAGCCTTTGGAAAAGAAGAAATGGTGGTATGCAAGTAGGCTACTGGGAATGAGCTGCCTCAAGGAGGGAGCAGCAGAAGCAGTTGGGGAGTAATCATCATGTGAACTGAGCCACAGGGAAGGAAGGCAAGGCTGATCACAGACATCACAAGCACAGCCCCTGGAAAAGATGAGATGGCAATTTGCCTGTATGCTACTTGGGGACAAGCAGCCTTAAGGAGGGAGAAGCGTGGCATATTTGCTCAAGAGAAAATTATGAAGCCAGCAAAGACAGCCGTTGTTAGGGAATAGATCTGCAAACAATGGCTGTTGCTAGACATTGGTTCAATAGCAATCACATGGCCACCCAAACAGACACAAACACAACAATGGCATAACTGTGGGAAGCAGTGTTTCTACATGGTTCATCCTGATATGTTGTAACAGCTATTGCAGTTAGATAGAGAACTGCGGCAGTTCAGTCAATGTGAGCTATTGCTGTTAAAAACTGATAGCTGAGTCCAGGAACAGTTTCGGAACCCAGAGGAATGGGAACGTCTACCATTGGAAGCTGCTACCAAGCAGCTGCAGTGAAGACATGACTGTGGACACTAGTGTGTCTGTGTGTGTGCGTGTTTAATAGTGAACTGTAAAGTGTAGCAATGTGCTCTGTCAAAGTGTGCGTTAAATCCAGTCATCATTCCCAAACACACCCATAATCACACTCCATGCCCATGACAATATGTCAGTCAAAATTTTCTCAGGGGTAAAAATATGGCATTTAATCCCCCCATCCCAACCAAATGGTTAGAAGCAGGAGTGCATGAATTTTGGAGAGATATAAATTAGGTGAATAAATATGTCATGAGTATATGGACAAAATTATGTGGCTCAGGATAGGGTCCAAGAACAGGCTCGTGTGGGCACAGTGATGCATGGCCTGGTTCGTAAAAGGCAGGAAACTATTGATAAACTGAATGAAGGTCTTCAAGGACTGGTCCATGGAATTGCTAGATAGTCATACTTCTACATTGAATAGCCCTATGTAGTACACAGCTGCTGGGAAGTTAGCACACACAAACACAGACAGCTATCAGTCAGCAGTACAACCCATGTGAAGATATGTAGCACTGGCATTCCAAACCACTTTATTGCAGAGTAAGTTTTTGTAAACATCTTTAGAACATTTTTCAGCTCATAACCAAAATGACCATAACGGTAGGAGTTTAGGTTCTCATAGCAATGGTTATGAAGGGTTTTTCTTCTGAGATATAATGCTTTGGTGTTCAGTGAAAGTCAACCCACATTTGGAGGGACACTCCACCTCCATCTTCAGGGTTGAGGAATAAGCCAAGCAAGAAACCGGTGTGAAGCAGGTAGCAAGCAAACCCTTTGTGGTTACGCTGTGTAGTCCTTTGAAAGCCAACCAGCATTTCAGAGGAATATCCCTCTATAGGGGAGAAGAGTAAACCACGTAGGACACAGCATGAAGCAGACAGCAAGCAAAGCAACACATATCTCCAGAATGCTGGCTTACATTGGACTACATGATGTTATATTCCAGAAGGTAGAATTCTTCAAGATCACACCTGTTGCATGTCTAAAACTGCAGAGTAATAATACACCTTATACATAGGTTGTACTGAAAGACATGAGCAACAATTTTTTGTAAAGTAACATGCTTTATTACTGACAAAACCAAATACACCACCTCAATCTACACACCTTTATTTTTCCACATAATCACCACTTCTTTGTACACATTTCTCCCAGCGTTCTGGGAGTTTGAAAATACCCTTCTGTAAAATTCCGTTCCAGCCATCCAAAGGCACTGACACACTGCTTTCTGAATTCAGTGCGCTTATGGAAGTGTGTGCATGGGTGTAAGCAGTGTTCAAATATGGGTGAAATGTTTTAAAAATGGGAACACCAGCATCGAAAATGAGCCTTGGAGTGTTCGTCCTTGAACAGGCTCAACTGAACGCACACAAGGAAAGAGTGGATGAGATCATTCAAGATGACAGGCATGTGACTGTGGCACAGTCCAGTACAGGAGATGATTCAAAGCTTGGGCTATAGGAAAATTTGTGCTCATTGGGTCCTGAGGTTACTGACCAAAGACAACAAAGGTCACATTGGAAGCAATGGCAAAGTTCGGGTGGGAAGTTCTTCCACACCTCTCCGACTACCATCTTTTCGGATTTGTGAAGGATCAGCTGCGTGGACAACGTTTTGAGACAAGGGAGGCAATTCAGAAAGCAGTGCGTCAGTGTCTTTGGATGGCTGGAATGGAATTTTACAGAAGGGGAATTTTCAAACTCCCAGAACGCTGGGAGAAATGTGTACAAAGAAGTGGCGATTATGTGGAAAAATAAAGAAAGGTCTGTAGATTGAGGTGGTGTATTTGGTTTGTCAATAATAAAGCATGTTACTTTACAAAAAATTGTTGCTCATGACTTTCAGTATGACCCTCGTATTATGGTGGCACTGTAGAAGCAGAAGATTTTCTCAGAGATCTGTGGGTGGAGAGGACAAGAAAGATTGGACAACATGTCTCCAACATGTCTGGTACATAGCAAGACAAAAGTAAATGTTTCTAGTACACAAAAATGAATGGCATAAAGTTTTTCAAATTACGTAACATGCTAGAAGCTTTGATTTAACATGTGTTAAGACTGCTTTGGATACACAAAAACAGATCTTAGAAATAACACTTGGCCTGTTATAAATAAATTGAAACAATGTGAAATAATGGAATTGATCTAAATGACGTGTAGAATAATCAGCAAACCACCACGAACATGTACATTCTACCCACCATGGACAACTTTGGGTAGATGAGCAGGGATGCTGCAGAATCTCTGGGCCTAAAAGTTACAAGTCATCTTTTGAGTGACCAGGTCAAGATACAAGAGAAAAAACTCTTCTCATAGAACATAACAGCTCTGAATTTGTACATTATCAATGAGTCCTGTTAATGAACTAAGCTTTACCTGTGGTTCTGGAAGCAGCTTGTTAGGGTTCTTTTTCTGTAAGGCAGTACATGGTTTGTTATGAGAGGGTAACTTGTGACTCATTCATAGCTTTGGCCTGTAACAGGAAAAGAGAGGTGCTCAAGAAGATAAGAAAAATCACTACTAATGCAGGAAATGTACAGGCAGTCTTAAAACAGCAGAGTCATTTAGTGTCATGCCATGGTGCTTATCCTATAGGTTGTAACCCCTAGGAGAAAATATGATTTCAAGGGGGTGCAGAGCATTTTGGTCAAAAATGAGTTTTACTCAGAATGATATTATGTTGCACTTGTAAGTTGTGAATTGTCATAAGCAGGGTCCGGATTTTGATGACTTGAAAATATTTAAAAAGTGACCAAAAAAATCCAGAGAAATGACCTAAAATATGACCCAAAAATGTAATATGCAGGGCCCAGATTTTGATGACCTGAAAATATTAAAAAAATGACCTATTAAATGACCAAAAAATCCAGAAAAATGATCTAAAGGAGAAAAGAAAGAACACTTCGCTTCCATGTTATTCACATTTCAGAAAACATATGAAGAAAATTTCCCTAAAATGGCCAACAATGAGAAGAAATACACTTAAAAGTCCAAAAAATTACCCCCAAAATTAAAAAATAATCTTAAACTTAAAAATGTCAAAAAAATTACCTATAAAATTTACATTTCTGTAAC
>NW_019734015.1:0-273 GCF_002891405.2 Cryptotermes secundus
TCTTTTTAAATTTCCCATTCGATTGGTGATATACTGCCGATACCGTTTCAGGCTCACTGAGGTTAGAAAGTGCTGCATAGCGATTAGCAGTCGAAGGGAACTGTCCACTATGCTGTATTCCAATTGTATATTCCATTTCACCACAATTGTGTCAATACACTTGTATTAGGATGTGTTGCCAACACCAGTTCTTCACTATTGCTTTCTACACCTTTTACACATTCTTTGCATCTAATGTTCAGTCACCTTTCTGTCTGAGAGAAAACAACAAAA
>NW_019734015.1:311-501 GCF_002891405.2 Cryptotermes secundus
ACTCAAAGTTCCTAAAACTACAAGGGGTTGCGAACCTTTGCAACAGGTGACACGTGTCTATATTCAGTCACACATTGTCACACATCTTTAGAGAATCATTAGTTATCCTGTTACAAATCCTCAACATACTTACACCTCTATGTTGTTACATGGATACAGAGTGCATGGGAGACAGAAAACAAATGATAAA
>NW_019734016.1:0-5571 GCF_002891405.2 Cryptotermes secundus
TCTTCTTTTTAAATGGATTTTTGTCAAAGTATTGAAGATTTCTACATTATATTATGGAAATATAAGTCAATTTTGATTGCTGTTAAATAAATTTAACGAATATAAACCAGGTTTTGAAAGATTTCAAAGAAATTTAAAAAACTTTGACCAAGATTTATGACAGATTCCGATTTAATACTAAGAATTTCAACAAATTGTCAAAGATTCCACTACAAATTATGGAAATCTATACAACTATTCGTAGATATTTCATTATAAATTATTTTGACCAAAATTTTGTAGGATTTCATGATAATTTTAATAATACTAAAATATTTATGACCTTCTTAAACTAAATTCATATAATTTTAACCAATAATTCTTTCTCCTTTTCAACTTAATATAAGTAATATCAATTATATTGTGAAAAATTTCACATTAATTAGGAATTCTAGCAGGCTTTTTGACGATTTACTTAATATTTTCGGAAAATTTAAGAAAATTTAGAATGATTGGAAGTTAATTTAAGTAATTTAAATTGAATTTTGAACGAATTCAAAGAAATGTATATAATTTTAACAAAATATTCTTTGAAATGTTCACGTTAAAATAAAAAATTTAAACGAATTATATAAAAGATTTCAATCTAAATTAAGGTCTTCCATCTAATTTCTGATAATTACAATATTATCTAATGAATTTTAATATAATTCTCAGTAATTGATAGTTAATTAAAGAATTAAACTAATTATTAACGAATCGACATATTTTATGAATATTTTTCCAAAAATTTTTTAATGATTTCACGTCAATATAAGAAAATAAAAACAACGTGTGAAAGATTTCTTCTTATTAATTGGAATTCTGTCCAAATTATTGACAAATTCTACATTATATTAGGGAAATATAAGTGCATTCTGATTGCTGTTAATTTAAATTTAACGAATAGAAACATGTTTTTAAAAATTTTAACGTAATTTAAAAAATTTTGAACATTTAATATTACAGGTTTCCTTTTAATATAAAGAATTTCAACAAATTGTAAAAGTTTCCACTTTAATTTATGGAAATCTATCAAATTTTTTGAAGATGTTTATTTATTAATCAATTTTAATCAATTTTTGAGGGGTTTTATGATAATTTAAGGAATACTAAACTAATTTTGATCTTCTTCAACTTAATTCATATAATTTTAACCAAAAAGTCTTTCTATATTTCACATTAATATAAATAATATCAATAATTTGTGAAAGATTTCACACTAATTTTGGGAATTCTAGCAGACTCTTTGACGATTTATATAATAATTTATAAACTTTAAAGAAATTTTGAACAATTCGAAGTTAATGTAAGGAATTTTAATTGAATTTTGAACGGATTCAACAAAATATATATAATTTTATCCTGAAATTCTTTCAAATATTAATGATGAAACAAAGAATTTCAATTAATTTATGTAATATTTCACTCTAATTTATGGAACTGCTTCAAATTTCTGATAATTACTTTATTACTAAATGAATTTTAATCTAATGTTCTGTAATTCTAAGTTAATATAAAGGAATTTAAACAAGTTATGAACAATCTCAACCTATTTTGTGAAATTTTTTCCGAATATTCTTTGATGATTTCACGTTAATATAAGGAAATACAGACAATGTGTGAAAGATTTCTTCTTTTTAAATAGATATCTGTCAAAATTAATGACGATTTCTACTTTATATTATGGAAATTTAAGTCAATTTTGATTGCTGTTAAGTAAAATTTAACGAGTATATACCAGATTTTGAAAGATTTCAAAGATATTTAAGAAATTTTGACCAAGATTTATGACAGATTCCGATTTAATATTAAGAATTTCAACAAATTGTCAAAGATTCTACTATACCTTATGGAAATCTATCCAACGTTTGACGATATTTAATTATTAATTAATTTTGTTCATATTTTGGGGGGAATTTATGATAATTTAAATAATACAAAATAATTATGACCTTCTTAAACTAAATTCATATAATTTTAACCAATAATTCTTTCTCTATTTCAACTTAATATAAGTAATATCAATTATTTTGTTAAAACTTTCACACTAATTAGAAATTCTAGCAGGCTTTTTGACGGTTTACATAATATTTTTGGAAATTTAAGGAAATTTAGGATCATTCGAAGTCAATTTAAGTAATTTTAATTGAATTTTGAACAAATTCAACGTAATCTATATAATTTTAACAAAAAATTCTTTGAAATGTTCACGTTAAAATAAAAAATTTCAAAAAATTATATAAAAGATTTCAATCTAATTTAAGGTCTTCCTTCTAATTTCTGATAATTTCAATATTATCTAATGAATTTTAATAAAATTATCAGTAATTCAAGTTAATTAAAAGAATAAAACAAATTATTAAAGAAATTTACCTATTTTATGAATATTTTTCCGAAACTATTTGACGATTTCACGTCAATATAAGAAAATACAAATAATATGTTAAAGATTTCTTATTATTAAATGGAATTCTGTCCAAATTATTGACGTTTTCTCCATTATATTAGGGAAATATTAGNTTATATATTAGGGAAATATTAGTCAATTCTGATTGATGTTAAGTTAAATTTAACGAATAGAAACACGTTTTTAAAAATTTCAAAGTATTTTAAAAATTTTGAACATTTATTATTACAGGTTTCCATTTAATAAAAAGAATTTCAACAATTGTCAAAAATTCCACTTTTATTTATGGAAATCTATCCAATTTTTTGAAGATATTTAATTAGTAATATTATTTCGGCGTCTTTTACGGGTACCGCTTGTAATTCTGCCACCTCAGGTATCCTGTTCGATGAGGCCAGTTCTTCTTCTTCTTGACGTGCCTCCATTACTAGGCAGGCCATCGTCGCTCCGACCGGTATCACTATGGGGACCTCTTCTTGTTGGGCCGCCGCTGCTTGGGTTGCTCTCGTCTCCGCGGAAGTCATTTCAAGCCAGGCATTTAAGTCGGCGTCTGCTTTTTCTCGCCAGGCCCTCATTTTTTCTTGATGGGTTTTCATGTCGGCGTCTAATTTGGCCAGGAAATCTCTGTCTTTCCTCCTATTGGCCTCCATTCGCAATTGGTCGGCATCTGCTTTTTCTTGTATTCCCCTAATCTCTTTCAGAAATTCTTCCTTCTCCGCCTTCCTTTCTTCCTTTTCTTTTCTCCTGCTTTTCTCCATATCGGCTTTCTGTCTGGCGCCATTTGCTCCAGACGTTCCATAACTTCTTCCATGTCCATGTTGTAGCAGTAAAACACTCGATGCACAATAATTCAATTATTGGTCAGGCGTGTTTAAGTTCCTAAAAATTCTGACACCAATGAAACGTGTCTTGAAATCGAATCTCGTCGGTCACGTGTGTAAGATCAGATCCCACTTCTGACGCCAAAGATTTCCTGACGACCTTAGAATTCAATCAAGGAAAAGCAAATAGCATGCTGACGAAGTTAGACGCCGACTTCAATGCCTGGCAGGAAGAGGTTTTGGCTTGCCTAGTGGACTCGAAAGCCTGGCAAGAAAAAATGGCCGTAGAAAGAAGAGCTATCCAAGCAAGGACGGAAGCCATGCGAGAGACAATGGCCTGATGAGAAACGACGGAGACATACCAGGTCGGAGAACCGAAGAAGAAAAGGCGCAGGAACCGACATCGACGAAATATGAAGAATCCGACGCGGGGAAGTCGTGGACCCCAGAGGAAGTTGGCCGTCGTCCTCAGGTTTCGTGTCCACTGGGCATGCCAACGTCTCTTCCTGCCAGGCATTGAAGTAGGCGTCTAATTTCGTCAGCATGCTATTTGCTTTTTCTTGATTGAATTCTAACGTCGCCAGGAAATCTTAATCAAATTTTGAGGGGTTTTTTGATAATTTAAGGAATACTAATTTAAGGAATTACTAATTTTGATCTTCTTCAACCTAATTCATATAATTTTAACCAAAAAAGTCTTTAAATATTTCAAATTAATATAAATAATATCAAATATTTGTGAAAGATTTGACACTAATTTTGGGAATTCTAGCAGACTCTTTGACGATTTACATAACAATTCAGGAAATTTAAAGAAATTTTTAACGATTCGAAGTTAATTTAAGGAATTTTAATTGAACTTTGAACGGATTCAACGAAATGTATATAATTTTAACCTAAATTCTTTGAAATGTTAATGTTAAAACAAAGGATTTTAATTAATTTATGAAATATCTCACTCTAATATAAGGAATTGCTTCAAATTTCGGATAATTACTATATTACTTAATGAATGTTAATTAAATGTTCTGTAATTCTAAGTTAATATAAAGGAATTTAAACAAATTATAAACATTCTTAACCTATTTTATGAAAATTTTTCCGATTATTCTTTGATGATTTCACGTTAATATAAGGAAATACAGACAATATGTGAAAGATTTCTTCTTTTAAATGGATTTCGGTCAAAATTATTGATGATTTCTTCTTTATATTATGTAATTTTAAGTCAATTTTGATTGCTGTTAAGTAAAATTTAACGAATATATACCAGGTTTTGAAAGATTTCAAAGTTATTTAAGAAATTTTGACCAAGATTTATGACAAATTCCGATTTAATATTAAGAATTTAAACAAATTGTCAAAGATTCTGCTATAACTTATGGAAAACTATCCACCTTTGGACGATATTTAATTATTAATTAATTTTGATCATATTTTGGGGGATTTCATGATAATTTAAATAATATAAAATAATTATGACCTTCTTAAAATAATTCATATAATTTCAACCAATAATTCTTTCACCTTTTCAACTTAATATAAGTAATATCAATTATTTTGTGAANTTAAAAAATTTTGAACATTTATTATTACAGGTTTCCATTTAATAAAATGAATTTCAACAATTGTCAAAGATTCCACTTTAATTTATTAAAATCTATCCAATTTTTTGAAGATATTTAAGTAGTAAATAATTTTAATCTAATTTTGAGGGGTTTCATGATAATTTAAGGAATACTAAACTAATTTTGATCTTCAACAACCTAATTCATATAATTTTAACCAAAAAGTCTTTCTATATTCCAAATTAATATAAATAATATCAATTATTTGTGAAATATTTCACACTAATTTTGGGAATTCTAGCAGACTCTTTGACGATTTACATAATAATTCATAAAATTTAAAGAAATTTTGAACAATTCGAAGTTAATTTAAGGAATTTTATGTTGAACAGATTCAACGAAATGTATATAATTTTAACCTAATATTCTTTGAAATGTTAATGATGGAACAAAGAATTTCAATCAATTTATGAAATATTTCACTCTAATTTAAGGAATTGCTTCTAATTTCTGATAATTACTATATTACTAAATGAAATTTAATTTAATGTTCTGTATTTCTAAGTTAATATTGTGACATGTTGAGCTATGGATCACCCCTACCTCCCCAGCGGTACGTGGCCGTAACGTAACGCTCGCGTTACTACGGTAATAGGCGAGTTCCCGCCCCGCCACTCCCCTCCGCGGTGACGTCACCGAGGGATATCGCGGTCGCTAGGCAACGCGAATCAACAGCGGCGACGTTACGATAGTA
>NW_019734016.1:5838-7680 GCF_002891405.2 Cryptotermes secundus
ATTCTCAAAGTTAGTAATGTGATTGTCTTGTACTGATGGTATCATAAATTGGCAGTTAAAATCAGCCATTAGGAACTATTCTTGTCTGGGGAGAAAGGCCGTCTTCAGATCCTGTACAAGGGATGAAGTGACGCCCCCGCAGAATAGAAGCAGAGACACTTGGCGTTCAGAATTCATCAGAGACAGACGTATCGGACTTGGCGTTCAGAATTCAACAGAGGCAGACGTATTGAGCTGTACTCTCCAAGTATATCTAAATTTAACACTCTTTATTTGGTTCGATTAATATTTGATAATATAAAAAGGGCACATTACTCCGCACTTGCCGATAAAGTTATAGTTTGATTCTGAAATAAACAATATTGTGATTAAGCAGAAAATAGAGTATTTATTTGTATCAGTGGACTAGTTTTAAATGTGCAGTCTCCGCGTTGCCCCAGTTATTACCGTGGCACAACCCTGAGAAGAGTCAAAAGTGTTCTACCGAAGCGGGCAAACAAATAAATAAATAAACATAAAGATAGATAGGCAACGGTCACGAGAAGAGGTGAAAAACGGTTGCGAGAAATTTGGCCTTGTGCGGTTGTAAGAAGTGGCGCAGCCAACGTGGACGCACGACTTAATAACGAAGACAACCTACGACGGACGACTGCCAGCTGAGTCCAGCTATCTGCGAAACAGAACCCAGCAACCAGCAAGAGCAGGATAGACGGAGCAGCACGTCACTGGCGGACAGCAACAGCAGGTCAGCGCTGCAGAATAAGGTTAGTCGGTGGGGCGCAGTAATGTCGAACCGTGCCCTGCGCAGCCGCGTCGTGGAAGTGGAAGGAGGACTCAGATATGTCGGGAGTTTGTGAAGAAGACCTCGTATCCATACTGAAAGAGAGTGTGCCGGAAAAATGTATAGTGAATTTAGGTCAAAACGAGCTGCAAATAGGACAGAATCAGGAAACTGTAAGTACGGAACTAGAAAAGAGCACATGTGACGTGGCCGTTACAGAGCAAGCTAGTGTAGAGGTTCCTCCTACCAACCCCGTCACCATGTATAATTCTTTAGAAGCCAGGTTTGATAGCATAGCAGCTCAAATGATAGCTACTTTGGAGGAATGTTTTAAGAAGGAGTTTTCTGCTTTCCAATGTAAGTTAAGAGAAGACATTAGGCTGGAAAACCAGAAACTACTTAAGGAATTTGAAAGTGATCAGAATGTACCCATGTTTACTGAGTTAAGATGATGAATTAGGTCAGCAAGCCAAGGACACTAACAGTATAGCAAACGAATTGACCGGTAACATTATACAGAACATGGAACAAGTAACAGAGCAAACTGCAGAGCTGCCGGAAGAAATACATACTGTTAAGGGTAATTTTGATAAAAATGAAATCTTTCAAAATGGGCAAGGGGAGCGTCTGGAACAAGTTCTGCATGTGGTAGAAAAAGAAAAATCTGTGAATAAGCGTAATTTTGATGAGCTGAAGTCGGCTATTAGCAACTCGAAGGGTAAATTACCTGTAAGCCCAAGAGCTGCTACTAGTGTAGAAACGTTACAACCATCTGAAAGCAGTTTCGTTCCAGCCACTCTCTCTGTAAACGCAAATGACGACTGTACCGATAGTAATAATGAAAATGGTAGTTTAGTATGCTCTGATAACCATGTATCTTGTAATGTGTGTACGAATGGAGGTGTGAGTGACAAGAATGTACCCATGTCTGTTCGTCCTCATGGCGCCAACAGCTACTTGAGTCAAACTGACTTTTCATTACTGATATTTGATGATAGCTACAAGGTGAATGCGACGTTCCGTTTGAACCAGCTGGACGAATTTATGCGATTCAGGGGAGT
>NW_019734017.1:0-1134 GCF_002891405.2 Cryptotermes secundus
TGCTAGCTTGGTAGCTTTCCGTTGTTAGCTTGGTTGTTTGCGTTGTTAGCTAGCTATTTTGCGTTACCAGCTTGCTTGCTTTGCGTTGCTCTCTTTTTAGATTTCCGTCGCTAGCTTGCTAGCTTTGCGTTGCTAGCTTGCTAGCTTTGCGTTGATAGCTTGCTAGCTTTGCGTTGATTTCTTACTAGCTATGCGTTATTACCTTGCTCTCTTTCGGTTCTAGCTTCTTGGTTTGCTTTGCTAGTTTGCTTGCTTTGCGTTGTTAGCATGCTAGCTTTGCGTTGCTAGCTTGCTAGCTTTGCGTTGCTAACATCCTAGCTTTGCGTTGCTAGCTTTGCGCTTCTAGTTTGCTATCTTGCTAGATTTGCGTAGCTAGCTTGCTAGATTTGCATTTCTACCTTGCTAGAATTGCGTTGCTATCTTGCTATCTTAGCGTTGCAAGCTTGTTAGCTTTGAATTGCTAGCTTACTAGCTTTGCGTTGCTAGCTTGCTAGCTTGTTAGGTATGCGTTACAAGCTTGCTAGCAAGCTGGCAACGAGAAGCAGCAAAGCTAACAACGCAATGATAACAAGCTAGCAACGCAAAACTTCCAAGATAGCAACGCAAAGCTAGCAAGCTTGATACTCAAAGCTAGCAAGGTAGAAACCCAAAGCTAGAAGGTTAGCAACGCAAATCTAACAATCTAGCAAGCTAGCAGCTCAAACTTAACAAGCTAGCATTGCCAAGCTAGCAAGGAAGGAACGCAAAGGTAGCAAGCTATCAATTAAAAGCAAGAAAGGTAGCAACACAAACCTAGCATGTTAGCAACGCAAATCTGACAATCTAGCAAGCTAGCAGCTCAAAGTTAGCAAACTAGCATCGCTAACCTAGCAAGGAAGGAACGCAAAGCTAGCAAGATAGCAAGCTAGCAACGCAAAACTAGCAAACTAGCAAAGTAAGTTAGCAAGCAAGAAACGCAAACAAGCAAGCAACGCAAAGCTAGCAAGCTAGCAACTAAAACTTACAATCAACAAACCCAAAGCAAGCAAACAAGCAACGCAAATCTAGTAATCTAGCAACGCAAAGTTAGCAAGCTATCAACTAAAAGCTAACAAGCTAGCAACGGAATGCTAGCAAGGTATAAATATATAGCTG
>NW_019734018.1:0-727 GCF_002891405.2 Cryptotermes secundus
ATTAATCTGCAGAACCTGCAATAAAAATACTGGCTCGTGGATGAGTTTGGACATAACTCATACATATATTCTGTTGTTCATTTAGGGGGGGGGGGAAGAAGCAAAACTATCCCTGTAACAGGTCATGAAGGCCCATAGGGTTGTGAGATGTTAAGGGTCCCACACTATCTAGACAATCAGCTCAAAGATGGCGGTAAGGTTGTCAGCCTTACGCGCTGGCCGCGCTTTACTCCCCAGGAAAATTATTTATTTAATTCCNTATTCATTTCTGTTAGAGGCTAAGTAAACCCCAGGGCCTAGTGCGGCCGGAAGGATTAGGTCAGTTGAAAAAATCCGAAGACCTCATCGGTATTTGAACCCACGACCTTTCGACTTGTAGCATAGTGCCTTAACCACTACCCTACCGCGTGCCCCATTGTTCACTTAGAAATCATTTTAATTCCTCTATTAGAGTTTTACTCAAGTCTGTCTGGTAATTACTACATATAAAAATAAATATTTAGAACTGTGCATGCGCTTCTACTAGCGGAGTTTAAATGCCCGATTGGCCAAAACGGGGTACTTTGGCCACGACGACTATACTCATCACTGGCATAAATGGGACACTTCGGACATTAAAGGTTAAGTTATTTGTAACACCATTATAAAATTCCATGTTCTGTAAAATATAAGCAATAAATGTTCACAAAAGTGACTAATTTGCTACTGATACAGTAAACAGAATTAA
>NW_019734019.1:0-783 GCF_002891405.2 Cryptotermes secundus
CGCCGAATCAGTCCTCGAGCTACCTCCGAGTTATTTCCGAGTTAGTCAGCAACCAGCCAGTTGCATTGTGGCATTTGGAGTGTACTATTTGTGATACTGCAGATAGCAGTAATCGTAAATCTGTAATTAGGGTGATTGTAAGTGCAAATGTGAAATAAAATTCGCTATATAAAATACGTGAACTTATTTGTCGCGATATATGCCCGATACGTGACAATACATATTAAAACTGACAGGAATATGTACTTTCTGTAATGTCAATAATGTACGTGACACAAAACTAACTTGTGAGTGATATGAAGCCATTATATTGAACTACAAAGAAACTAGAACGCCATGACACATGACAGGCAAGTGCTGACGTAACATGGGGCATACTGGTATAAGCCGACCACATAACTGTATTAAACGTACATTCACGGAAAATCTCTTTTGGAATTTCGTTTCCATTACCTCATGTGGATTATTATGGGACAACGTATGAATATTTCGTAAATTATTTACACCGTCCCGGGTAAACGACGCCTCATCACTTAATAAAATGACGCTCAACGGTTCCAGATGAGCTTTTATCCAGTGGCAGAAATCCATATGCTGTGCATGGTTGTATGGTTCCAGATGTACCCTTTGATCATGGTAAGGATACATCTCTTCATCATGTAAAGTTCGCCACACCTGCATATCTGATATGCCAATGCGAGAGGCCATTCTACGAGTGGACAGACGAGGACTTCACTTAACCATCTCAAGAATGTTCGCTCGTGTGTTTATCATTCGTACATC
>NW_019734020.1:0-663 GCF_002891405.2 Cryptotermes secundus
AGTTTGCGTAGTAAGCTTGCTAGCTTTGCGTTGCTAGCTTGATAGTTTTGCCTCGCCATCTTGCTAGATTGCCGTTGCTAGCTTGCTAGTTTTGCTTTGCTATCTTCCTAGATTGCGTTGCTCGCTTGTTAACTATTTGTTGCTAGATTTCTAGATTGCTAAATTTGCGTTGATAGCTAGATAGCTTTGCGTTGCTCTCTTACTAGATTTGCGTTGCAAGCTTTCTAGCTTTGGGTGGCTAGCTTGCAAACTTTGCGTTTCTCTCTCCCTAACTTTGCGTTGCTATTTTTCTAGCTTTGCGTTGCTAGCTTGCAAGCTTGCTAGATTTGCGTAGCTAGGTTGCTAGCTATGCGTTTCTAGATTGCTAGCTTTGTGTTGCTAGATTGCTAGGTTTGCGTTGCCAGCTTGCAAACTTTGCGTTGCTAGCTTGTTCGCTTAATAAATTTGCGTTGCTAACTTGCTAGCTTTGCGTTGCTAGCTTGGTAGCTTTGCTTTGCTAGCGTGGTAACTTTGCGTTGTTAGCTTGCTAGATTTTCGTTGCTAGCTTTCTAGATTGCCGTTTCTAACTTGCTATCTTTGCTATCTTACTAGCCTTGCGTTGCTCGCTTGCTAGCTCTGTGTTGCTAGCTTGCTAGATTGCTAGATTTGCGATGCTACCTTGCT
>NW_019734021.1:0-273 GCF_002891405.2 Cryptotermes secundus
CTACCACTTCCTTCTTCAGGGGTGTTCTGAGGTGGGTCCGGGACCCCCGTTCCTACAACCTCCTGACCACACTGTGCCTGACTTTCTTCCCCTATCGGCACTAATTCGCTTCTCTCTCCCACCAATTCTGCTAATTCTGGGGATTCTTCCCTGGAGCCTAGATCCATTTCCTCCTCAAAATTTACCCTTACAGTTCTACTCCTCAAATTTTTCTGGGACATGTATGAAACTAGTTACAGTTACACACTTGCAATAAAGTATTATTTGAACTTT
>NW_019734022.1:0-5719 GCF_002891405.2 Cryptotermes secundus
TGAATAAGTTCCTTATTTTCAGTACATGATTCACCTCAGAAAATTATTTCAGAATATGTTTTGTTGAAATGAAATACCACCGAAGGCTGTTATGTATAATTTTAACTTAAATAATACAATTTAAAAAAAGCTTACTAGAATGTACTGGCAAATTGGATAAACAGAGAACATATTTCTAAACATTATTAACATCCTTTTCCAAAAGATAGATATATTCAGAAGTAATGAATTAATCATGTTCAGTGATTGAGGTGAAGTCTTCCTAAGGGACTCAACAGAGTAGGTGTCACCCCCCTCACCTGAGGATGTAAACAGATCTAGTTTCTGAAACATTGTGCTCTTTAGTTTTTAGAATACCAGGTGATGGGCAAAGTCCGAAAAAACAGTAATTCTGAGTGTTATACACCATCATCAGAACCCTTTACAATCTACTTGTAATGAATTGCATTTGAAAATGTATCAACATAGAGATATTACGGGAGTAGAGCTGTGCAGTTGTTCCCCCCCCCCCAGTCTTTAAAATTATAGAGGAATATAATGTCTATTTAATGTGGAAATTCAGTGTGTTATGTTACCACTAATATGTGTGGATTAAAAATATTTAAGAGTACCACCAGAATGCTGGTGAACTTCTACCAGACTACACAGTGTCACATCCCAGTAAATAGTACTGTCGGCATTAAGCACTGTGAGAACCACAAATTAAATACTGAACATGAAAACCTCTTGTATCACAGTAAATGTACCACTTTTTGTTTCTGAAGTAGGTTATCTAAGATGTACCTTTGGTTTTCATAGCAGTTTCTTCAGCTACTGTTGGATCATTTATTCAAGACATTTTGGATATTGTGAGGAGAAAACACTGTATATAAGCCTTGTTTGTGTATGCCTTTGACTGGATTTCATTTAATTAATGCTAATGATTAATTTACAAATACAGATGGTTAACTTTCCTCAGTATATGACATCTGAACAACACAAAATTGACTCTCATCATTGCCTGATTTAACATAACATGTACAGAACTAATATGTTCCAGGATATATCACACAATTGTCTGAGAGTCTTACCCCCTGGTATTGGTTTCCTAACTCGTCTAACACAACTAGATGCCTCACATAACAAACTCACAGAGATTCCACCAGATCTTGTCAGCCTCAGGGGTTAGTATTACATTGATTATACAATTTTATATTCTGAGCAACTCACTGTGTTGTATGCAGGTGGGTAGTATGTCTATTGTACCAAATTAACATATGATAAATTCCTGTTTAAAAATAAATTTTTGGAAATTTTTTTTTTTTGTAATTTTTTACATTCCTCTTCTAATAACATTCCAGTATCACATGTTACTTTAAATTAACAGACTTCTTGTAAATGTGTTACGCTTGGACTCTCAATTTTCACATGTCGGTATTTCATGAAATGTGTAGAAAATTGTATGTAACATTGTAGATAAGGCAGCATTATGAGAATGTTTCATTTTTTATGTCATCAGGAACATTTAACATGAGTGTATTGGTTGTTTGCTAGATATATAATAATCTAATTTGAATTTTATTTCAAGAATGTGTATGTAATGTAAAGTCAGATTAAGACTGAAGTAATACAAAATGTAAATCATTTTAGCTTAATGGATGTATGTTTCTTTTGCCTGCTTTTACTATAATTTTGAAGTGTATAGGCTACTGTGTGAGTCTTGTGTACTGTATATAGCATGAAGGTTTATGAGCATGGTAGCTGTGAATATTTCTTTGTAATGGTATATTTGTGAATTATTTTAAGATTCTGTTATATACCATGGCTTTTATTGTACCATAACAATTCTTCTCCTATTTATCATCTGAAGTACTTGTCCTTCTAATTTGTTTTAATGTATGTAATTTCTCTAACTGAATTTATCATTTTGTTGACATAAGTTGTAGATACAGGTTGAATTTGTAGTGTAAATAATAGTACAGATAATTTTGAAGAACAAACTGGTAACTAAGGCTGAATGTTTCGAACTTGTAACATGGTGTAATTTGAGGTGGCGGAGTTGCTCCCATGATCTTTGTGTTGTCATTAAGTGCATAGGGTGAATCAAAATTGATGTTCAGATATTGAATCTAAATATTGATTCTGTTTTTGGGTTGCATCATGCGGTTATGTGTGATGTTGCTGATGTTATGAAGGTACATGCTGCTTCTGCCTTCAGGCTTGAAATTTGTGGGTTGGTTAATTGTTACATGTATACAGCGTTGTGTTTGAACAGGAACAAAGGGAAGGGGGGTAGGGTGCCTCATCTAGACAAGGCATTAATCCCCACTGCCTTCCCCCTTGCCCCATTTCAGTTCAAATACAGTGCCATATATATACACACACACACACACACACACAATAGCTAACCAACCTGGACACTTCAACACTGAAGATGGAGGCATAATATAACTCTTAAACATCAATATCTTTGCTTACAAGCCAGAAGGTCGCGGGTTCAAGTCCCGATGAGGTCACTGGATTTTATTCAATTGACCTTATCCTTCTGGCCGCACTAGGCCCTGGGGTTTACTCAGCCTCTAACAGAAATGAGTACCAGGAATTAATTAAATAATTTTCCTGGGGAGTGAAGCGCGGCCGATGCGTAAGGCTGGCAACCTTACCACCATCTTTGAGCCGATTGTCAAGGTAATGTGGGACCCTTAACGTCTCACAACCCTATGGGCCTTCACAGCCTGTTACAGGGATAGCTTTACTTTTTTACTTTTACAACCACACATAATAACACAAGGATAGATGAACAAAAACTATGAAAGCCTGAAATCAGTAATTGTAAATGTTAATAGAAATATACTTACACATATAAAAGTGTCACATAAAAACTGACAGTCATTTTGTTACTTACTGCCCCTTGACACTGGAACCTGTGTTTGTAGTAGCTTGCTGTGACCTTTGGTCACAGACTTACATTCCTCTTTGTTCTTTTCTGTGGAATGTTCATGTAATGTAACTTATTCCAGTTCTTCTTAAACTGGATCTGAAAGACAACCAGATAAGCTTCTTACCTTCATTAGGAGATCTGAGGAAGTTGGAAATGTTGTTCCTTCAGCACAACCACCTAGTCGCACTTCCAGATGTGACAGGTTGTATGGCACTCAAGGAACTCCATCTAGCTGACAACATTATTAAGGTGTGGGTTACCTCCATACTGCTCTGTTTTATCTTTGGTGTTGTCCTTTATCTAATGTAAATTTGCATGCATACACATGCAAAAGTGTTTGGCTTCATTTTGTTTTGTTCATACAGTATTCCAGTAATGACAAACAGTGACTTTTCCTGAGAGAAAGGCTTCCAGCATGTTTTGCCATAGCAAACATTTTCCTTTCCTGCAGATAGAACAGGTGTGTGGTTGTATATATATATATCGTATCTAGAAAGTAAAGACCATTTGGTGATTAAAAAAAGATAACATTAAAAAATTGTATTTTACATCATTAGTACAGATCTTAAATCATTTTTATACATAATTCCCATGAAGATTCAGGTATTTGTCATATCATGTTACAAGTTTCTATGCCTGCATCATAGAAATTGCTGCCAGTCAATTGAACCAGTCTGTAACCATCTTCTTCACTTGTTCGTTGCTACCCATGCGCGTGCCATTAAAAAACTGCTCCGTGTGTGTGAACAAGTGAAAATCAGTTGGAACTAGGTCCAGACTGTGGAGAGGATGGAAGTAAAATGGTGCAATTGATTCACCCATGCAAGTGTTACTCACAAACAGTCATTACATCCCTCATATTATTGTGTGTATGAAAGAGAGAGATAGTATATGTATGTGTGTATTTGTACTGCTGAGATTTCTGAATAGTGGCAAACAGCTATTCTTCTCAGTATGTAGTATCCAATTGATGGTCTATAAAATGTATTTGGCATAACTTCATGGTGCAGGATGTTCTTGAATAGGTAGTAGCTAGTGAGTCGCCAGGAAGAAAATCTGTGCTCATATGGGACAGGGAGTTTTATCTCTGTTTGCCAATGCCTGCTACTAGACCCCTATCATGTGAAAGTTCAATTCAATCCATGCCTTCACACTGTGTGTACCAGGCAAAATTATGCTTTTGTGTGTTTTAATCTTCACGTTTTCAGATAGCATGAAGACAGAAATTCTGAGGTGAATGGTAGCAAGTATTCCTCAGATTTAATCTACTCTAGATATCTTTGTTAATATAGTTTTTATTGTTATTCCCAGATATTCAAACTTGGCCACATTTTCGAAGGATTTATTAGCTGTCTACATTGTGATTTTCCTCTGCATTCTGGTTGAGCATATGCTTAATTTTATGTGTTCACTTCCAGACCAGTTTTCATAGTAGCATGCAGTACAGTTTGCCAGATAAATTAATACATCAATATAAATCAGAAAAACATTTTATCTAACAGCAAAACTGATTGTCACTGCTTGGGTGCAACTAAATACAATACATTTTTTATTATTATTTCGTTACAACTATATTTGGTATGAGTAAATATATATTGATTGTCAGGATAGTATGACGAAAGGATGAAACTATACCACTGGATTCAAAAGTAAGGTTGAGATAGGCTAAGGAACACTTCCTGTTGAGTGTTACAGGGGACTGTTTCACTTGGGTGTGAAATGACGAGGATGTGAAGCCGACCACTCAGCTTCTGTCTAGTGCCATGGTTAAGAATGCATATAGATATACCTCCACTCCCCCATACATTCATGCCAAAATTTGCATGCATCAGCAAAGAGAATGCTTCTTTACCAATACCTGGCTGTATATCCTTCATAGGGTGCAATTCTGTCACAGTTTTATTGCGTTTCTTGAAAGGGTTAAATTTATATCTTGATTATTTCTTGGCAGGAACTTGATGTTGAGTTGTTAGAAGGTTTGTCACGTTTGCGAGTGTTAAACCTTTGTAATAATGAAGTTACATCTCTGCCAGAAGAGATCTCAGGACTGCAACTACTTGTACGATTGGACCTTACCAATAACAGTCTAGTCACGTAAGTTTATAGTTTATGAAGTGGACAGTGACTGTAATTCTCATGCAGTGACACTTTTATTTTTACATCACTACTGTTAGTTGGCAAATTGCATGCTTAGTTGAAAAGATTCTTACAGTTCACAAAACAGAATGATTTTATGGACAAATAATGGTACAGATATGGTAAAGAAATCTGAGAATATATTGGAATGATGCAGATTGGTAGTTCTTAACCAGTTTCTATAAATGTACTGCATTTTTTTGTGTGAGACTTAGAATGTGATCTTAGAGAAATAGGATGGGGTGGTATGGACTGGGTTTATATGGTGGAGGCTATGATCAGTGGAGGGCTATTGTGAACATAGTAATAAACCTTTGTTTTTCCATAAAATGTTGGAAAATTCTTGAGTAGCAGAGAGACTGGTTTCTCAAGAAGAAATGAGCTCAATGCAATTAGATAAAATTAAAATGCTTTGTTCAGTGTCTTATTAGGTCAGTATTCTGGAAGAATTTACTTTATAATGAGAATTTTCTTCAGGAGTGCAACCTTGAGGGATGTGACTCCATGGAGTGAACTTTACTGGACTGCATGTTGTCACATCGTAGGAGGTGCACATATAATTCTCAATAGATGCTGTTGTGAGAATCTCAAATCTCACAGATAATCTTCTGGTTTTTCCTGTGTCCAGATTACCTGATACTTTGTGCTATCTGCCACACCTAC
>NW_019734023.1:0-839 GCF_002891405.2 Cryptotermes secundus
GGTGCTACCACATTTTACTGAGAAGTACTGGGTCTGGAACCGGGTTCATTCAGTCTCGTGAGGATACTTGAGGAGCTATTTCAAGGAAACAGAAGCTCCAGTCTAGAAAGCCGAGATTAACGGCCGTTGGGATTCGTTGCGCCCAACACGCGACACGCTCTATCCGCTAAAGCTCGCACTAAATTCGCCGACAAGCGGCGGTAGCTCGGTCAGTATAGTTGGCTTACGGACAAAACCACAGATTTTTTTTTTCTATATGTGAAGTGGCCGGCTGGCTCAACAGTCCTCTCACAATTGCAGCGCGGAACTTTTCATATACCTCTGATGAGAAGATGCGATGAAATCTTGCTGACTAATAACGGTCTTGTTCTGTTGCAGAACTTCCGATCAACAAGGTTGTGGTGGGAATAGCGCCGATGAAGAATACGACTTCAGTTGGACCTAAGGTAGACTCTTGGAGCAAGTGCATGCACCTCGTGCGAGATGAGAGCGACTTCAAGATAACTACCGAGAATCCCATGCCTAATACGACTTCAGCTGGACCAAAGGTAGACTCTTGGAGCAAGTGCATGCACCTCGTGCGAGATGGGAGCGACTTCAAGATAATTACCGAGAATCCCATGCCTAATACGACTTCAATTGAACCCAAGGTAGAGTCTTGGGACAAGAATAGGCACCTCGTGCGCGATGGCAGCGAATTGAAGATAATTAACGAGAAGCCCAACTATAAGCACGTGAAGTCCAGGATTGACCTACGAAGAAGCCATTCAGTCACCATCATATGGAAGAGGAGATTCTGGCAGGGGGAGGTGTGGCATGGGTCACGGGAAGAACATAAC
>NW_019734023.1:855-1201 GCF_002891405.2 Cryptotermes secundus
CGGTACGGCGCGGAAGTAGAGGTCACCAGCTCCTCTGTTGGAACGAGACCCCTACTGAAGCTGAGGCCAGAGCTGTTGAGGCTGCTGTACCCCTTGAGACAGCATCGCATCCGCGAGCTGCTGATTTTCTGGGAGGCCGTAAAGCATTTCCGTTACATGCTGGAAGCGCGCCGTAAGCAGCATCACGTACGCCTTCCAGTAGAAACGGGACAAATGCTGACCGCGGACCTCCGACACGCTAGTCAGCCGCAGGTGCGCTTACATCGGGAGCGCAGACAGTAACAGCGAGGCTTTAGCAGCAACACCGTCAGCCGACGCAAGAAAACCCTGCCGGTTGGAAGTTACA
>NW_019734023.1:1601-1672 GCF_002891405.2 Cryptotermes secundus
GATATCTGTTCTGCCGAATACTGTCATTATATAGCTTCCGCAATGACCAGGCAGAAAAGAGCCTATATTGT
>NW_019734024.1:0-445 GCF_002891405.2 Cryptotermes secundus
GATGCAATAATACAGTCTTATTTAATCATTAAATCAGCCCATAAACAATGTTACGAAGTGTGTGTGTTTGTGTGCGTGAGCACGCACACACACCGTATATATATTTATAATTTCAATACATCCAGTGTCTTGCCTGGAACTCAATGTATTGCTGGGTTAGTTAATAAATTACTCAAAATTTAGTTTTACATGCACAATATGTAATGACTGCTAAGATATACTGTACTTACATTTTGAGATATTTAATAAACTGAAATGACACTAATAAAGAAACTGACAAAATTAAAATTACTGCAACAAGTGAAAATTTCCAGAGCATTCTGAAATGCATGCAAAAGAAATGGGAATTGGTTTATGAAAGCAAAATATTTTCATACAAACTATTTATATTTTGTAACATGCACGAGAGAAGTAGACCCCCCGAGTCTTATCTTCATTAATTTTT
>NW_019734025.1:0-784 GCF_002891405.2 Cryptotermes secundus
GCCCCCCCCCACTAGCCCAACCGGTTCCAGCGCGCTCCGACCAGTAGAAGCTCGGGCAAGAAATATATTTCATGACTTTTGGGACACACCTTGTATAGGAGACTCAACTACATAATACACAACAAAACAGCATATCAGTACTGCAATTAATAAGGTACTTAATGTTTTGGGATAATAGTTTGCGGTGAAATTTTCGCTGAATTTGATATTGTGCTTGTCACATAATGTGACGGTTACCTTAACATTGCTGAGGTGAAGAATTGTTTGTCTGTGTGTCATGTGAAGCTGAGGCCTAGGGATTCAGGCTTTCATTTCGGAATCTCTCCTAAGTGTACTTAAGCCGGTAAAGCACTTAAGTGCAGGCTGAATCTTTCCCTTATCCAAAATGTACAGATGGGTTTTGGTCCTCTCCAGCTTACTAACCATTTTTTACCGAAGGCAAATACAGAAGTGACCACTGACCTGCACATAATACAGATGTTAACGAATGTGTGTGTTACTGTCATTCCACCGTTCGTTTCCAAGGAGTTGTGGTTAAGAAAATTGATAACATTACTTTAATTATCTTATATGAAGAGAAAATTACACGGCGTTATACCATTATGAAGTATATATACTCTTGCCCTCTTAACTCATTTTGATATTAATGACTGGATATTTAAGAGCTAATTTATACTAAGGGTGAACGTGAAACAAGTTCAGAGAAGCAAAATGCTGGGCATTGTCATTGCCTGTTGTATAATTAAAATTAACAAAATTTCGGAAACTGTCAACAAATGTGAGA
>NW_019734026.1:0-874 GCF_002891405.2 Cryptotermes secundus
CTGCGATTGTTGATGAAGAATCTCCGCCCAGAGGCGCGATTGTATATACGAGACTGTGACGTAAATTCGGTTGCGGAATTATTGGCTATGGGTAAACAGTATGAACAATTTAAGCGAGAAAAGGAAAGGTTTAGGCCTCTGCCCGATATCGCTCAAGCTTTGATCCCCGAAGTAGCGTATCGGCCTAAGAAGTCGGGAACAGCGAAAAAACTGACACTTTTGAATTCGGCTATGAAGCCTGATTCGAAAGGGAAAGACAGGCCGGCTGAGAGGCAGACTTCCACTCCACTGGCCAGCCGGACTAAGACGTGTTGGAATTGTAATAAACCTGGCCATTTCTTTTCGCAGTGTAAGCAGAGTAAGAGGACAATCTGTCATATATGTGGGAGGCCAGACACAATAGCGGCGACATGTGGCTGTCAAAGGCCGAGGACAACTGGGAGGAACAGAAGTCAACAGGATTCAGCTGCGTCCTCTCGGCAGCGGGTGGGGACTCTGTCCCGAAAGACAAGGGAGTAACAGAAGGGATGGGGACGCTACAGGTATGCGAACCATCCATGTTCCTTCGGAACACAGGTGTTATATGCAACTATCCATGTACAATTACCCTCTGTTGGGCATGGTGGACACAGGGGCTGATAAGTCATATATTGGGGGCAGGGCCTTCCGTTTGTGTCAGTCGTTCGATATTCCTGTCAATAATTATGCTAACCCCCAGTATGTCCAGCTAGTGGATCAGTCCACAGCGAAAGTAACTGGGTCCGTAGAGATACCGATACAGCTACAGGGGAAGATCCATTTAATTACTTGCCTTATCCTCCCGAATCTATGTGTGGATGTGATTGTTGGATTAGACTCTCTGTCCAGGTTAGGC
>NW_019734027.1:0-7668 GCF_002891405.2 Cryptotermes secundus
CAAGCTTGCTAGCATTGCGTTGCAAGCTTGCTAACTTTGTTTTGCTAACTTGCTTGCTTGTCGTTCATAGCTTGCTAGCTTTGAGTTGCTAGCTTGCAAGATTGCTAGATTTGCGTTGCTAACTTGATAGGTATGCGTTGCTATCTTGCTAAGTTTGCGTTGCTATCTTCCTATATTTGCGTTGCTAGCTTGGTAGCTTTGCGTTGCTAGCTTTTAAGCTTTGCGTTGCTAGTTTGCTTGCTTTGCGTTGATAGCTTGCTAGGATCGTGTTGCTAGATTGTTTGATTTGCGTTGCTAGCTTCTTAGCTTTGCTTTGCTAGCTTGCAAGCTTTGAGTTCTAGCTTGCTTGTTTTCGTTCCTAGCTTGCTATCTTTGCTTTGCTTCCTTGCTAGCTTTGTGTTACTAGCTTGCTAGCTTTGCGTTGCAAGCTTGCTAGCATTCCGTTACTAGCTTGCTAGATTTGCGATGCTTCCTTGCTTGCTTTGGGTTGCTAGCTTGCTAGGTTTGCGTTGCTGGCTTGCTTTGAGTTTCTAGCTTGTTAGCTTTGCTTTTCTAGCTTGCTATCCTTGCGTTGCTAGCTTCCTATCTTTGCGTTCTAGCTTGCTCCATTTGCATTGCTATCTTGCTATCTTTGCGTTGCTATCTTCCTATCTTTGCGTTGCTACCTTCCTAGCTTGGCCTTGATAGCTTGCAAACTTTGATTAGCTAGCTTGCTAGATTGCTAGATTTGAGTTGCTAACTTGCTAGCTTTGAATTGCACTCATGCAAGCTTTGCGTTGCTAGCTTGCTAGCTTTGCGTTGCTAGCTTGCTTGCTTTGCGTTGCTAGCTTGGCAGCTTTGCGTTGCTAGCTTGTTAGTTATGCGTTGCTATCATGCTAGTTTTGCGTTGCAATCTTGGAAGTTTTGCGTTGCTAGCTTGATAGCTTTGCTTTGCTAGCTTATAAGCTTTGCGTTCTAGCTTGCCAGGTTTGCGTTCATAACTTTCTAGATTTGCGTGGCTAGCTTGATAGCCTTGCGTTACTAGCTTGCAGCTTGATAAATATGCGTAGCTAAATTGCTAGCTTTGCATTGCTACCTTGCTAGCTTTGCGTTGCTAGCTTGCAATCTTTGCGTTGCTAGCTTGCTATCTTTGAATTGCTAGCTTGCTAGCTTTGCGTTTCTAGCTTGTTACCTTGATAGATTTTAATTGCTAGCTTGCTAGATTTTCGTTGCTAGCTTACGAGCTTTGCGTTGCAAACTTGCTAGCATTCCGTTGCTAATTTGCTAGCTTGTTAGATATTCGTTGCAATCTTGATAGCTTTCCGTTGCCACCTTACCAGGTTTTCGTTGCGAATTTGCCTGCTTTGCATTTCTAGATTTCCAGCTTTGCGTTTTTAGCTTTCCACCTAAGCGTTGCTAGCTTGTCAGCTTTGCGTTCCTAGCTTGCTAGCTTTCTGTTGCTAGCTTGTTAGCTTGCTAGATATGAGTTGCTAGCTTGTTAGACTTGCGTTTCTAACTTGCTAGCTTTGCGTAGCTAGATTGCTAGATTTGCGTTGCTAGCTTGGTAGTTTTGCATTGCTAGCTTGCCAGCTTTTCTTTGATGGCTTGCCAGGTTTGCGTTTCTAGCTTGCCAGCTTTGCGTTACAAGCTTGTTAGATTTGCGTGCCTAGCTTGCTATCTTTACGATGCTAACTTTGCTAGATTTTCTTTGCAAGTTTGCTAGCAATGCGTTGCTAGCTTGCTAACATTGTTTTGCAAACTTGCTTGCTTGACGGTCATAGCTTGCAAGCTTTGAGTTGCTAGCTTGCTAGATTGGTAGATTAGTGTTGCTAACTTGCTAGCTTTGCGTTGCTATCTTGCTAGATTTGCGTTCCTAGTTTGCTATCTTTGCGTTGCTAGCTTGGTAGCTTTGCGTTGCTAGCTTTTTAGCTTTGCGTTGCTAGCTTGCTTGCTTTGCGTTGATAGCTTGCTAGTTTTGCGTTACTAGCATCGTAGATTTGCGTTGCTCTCTTGGTAGCTTTGCGTTGCTAGCGTTTAAGCTTTGCGTTCTAGCTTGCTTTTTTGCGTTGCTAGCTTGATATCTTTGCGTTGCTAGCTTGCTAGCCTTGCGTTGCTAACTTGCTAGCATTCCGTTGCTAGCATTCCGTTATTTGCTTGCTAGATATACGATGCTTTCTTGCTGCTTTGCGTTGCTAGCTTGCTAGTTTGCGTTGCTTGCTTTGCGTTTCTTGCTTGTTAGCTTTGCTTTGTTAGCTTGCTAGCTATGCGTTGCTAGCTTGCTAGCTTTGCGTTCTAGCTTGCTTCCTTTGCGTTGGTAGCTTGCTATCTTTGCCTTGCTATCTTGCTATTTTTGCGTTGTAAGCTTGCTAGATATGCGTTCCTAACTTGCCAGCTTTGGGTTGCTACCTTGCCAGGTGTGCGTTGCTAGCTTGCCAGATTTCGTTTCTAGCTTGCCAGCTTTGCGTGATACCTTGCTATCTTTCCGTTGCTATCTTGCTAGCTTTTGGTTGCTTGCTTGCTAGCTTTGCGTTGCTAGCTTGCTAGCTTCCCGTTAATTGCTTGCTAGGTATGGGTTACTAGCTTGCAATTTTTGCGTTGCTAGCTTGCCACTTATGTGTTTCTAGCTTGCTAGATTTGCGTTGCTTGGTTGGTAGCCTTGCGTTTCTATCTTGCTAGTTTGCGTTGCCAGCTTGATAGGTTTTCGCTCCTACCATGCTAGCTTGGCGTTTCTAACTTGCTAGCTTTGCGTTGCTAGAAAACTAGCTTTGCGTTGCTAGCTTGCTAGCTTCCCGTTAATTGCTTGCTAGGTATGGGTTGCTAGCTTGCAATTTTTGCGTTGCTAGCTTGCCACTTATGTGTTTCTAGCTTGCTAGATTTGCGGTGCTAGCTTGCTAGCTTCCCGCTGCTATCTTGCTAGGTATGTGTTAATAACTTGCCAACATTGCCTTGCAAGGTTGCCAGCTTATCGTTGCTAGCTTGTCAGCTTTGCGCTGCTCTCTTGCCAGCTTTGCGTTGCTAGCTTGCTAGACTTGCTTGGTTAGCTTGCTTGTTTTTCGTTTCTTGCTTGCTAACATTGCGTAGCTAACTTGCTAGCCTTGCGTTTCTAGCTTGTTAGCTTCCCATTGCTAGCTTGCCATCTTAGTGTTGCTACCTTGATAACTTGTCCTTGATAGCGTGCTAAATTTGGGTAGGTATTTTGCTAGATTGCTAGATTTGCGTTGCTATCTTGCTACCTTTGCCTTGCTATCATGCTAGCATTGCTTTGCTAGGTTGCTAGCTTTGCGTTGCTAGCATTCTAGCTTTGCGTTGCTAGCTTGGTAGCTTTGCGTTGCTAGCTTTTTAGTTATGCGTTGCTAGCTTGCTTGTTTTGAGTTGCAATTTTGTTAGTTTTGCGTTGATAGCTTGATAGCATTGCGTTGCTAGCCTATTCGCTTTGCGTTCTCGCTTGAATGCTTTGCGTTTCTAGCTTGTTATCTTTGCGTTGCTAGCTTGCTATCTTTGCGTTTCTATCTTGCTAGCTTTCCTTTGCAAGCTTGCTATATATGCGTTGCTAACGTGCCAGCTATGTGTTGCTACTTTGCCAGGTTTGCGTTGCTAGCTTGCCAGATTGAGTTGCTAGCTTGCCAGCTTTGCGTTGCTACCTTGCTATTATTTCGTTGCTTGATTGCTTGCTTTGGGTTGCTAGCTTTGCGTTGCAAACTTGCTAGGTTTGCGTTGCTTACTTGATTTGCTTTTCTAGCGTGCTAGCTTTGCGTTGCTAGCTTGATAGATTTCTTTGCTATCTTGCTAGATTTGCGTTGCTTGCTTTGCGTTGCTAGCTTGTTAGCCTTGCGTTTTTAACTTGCTAGATATGCGTAGCTAGCTTGCCAGCTTAGCGTTGCTATCTTGCCAACTTTGCGTTGCTAGCTTGCCAGCTTTGCGTTCCTAGCTTTCTAGATTTGCGTTGCTAGCTTGTTAGCTTTGCGTTGCTAACTTGCTAGCATTCCGTTGAGAAATTTCTGGCTTTGAGTTGCTAGCTTGCTAGATTTGCGTTGCTAGCTTGCTAGCTTTGCTTTGCTTGCTTGCTTTGCTTTTGAGCTTGATAGCTTTGCGTTGCTAACTTGCTAGATTTGAATGTCTAACTTGCTATCTTTGCTTTGCTAGCTTGCTAGATTTGCGTTGCTAGCTTGCCAAATATGCGTTGCCAGCTTGATAGGTTTGCGTTGCTACATGGCTAGCTTGGTGTTGCAAGGTAGATAGTTTGCGTTGCTAGATTGCTAGTTATGTGTTGCCAGCTTGATAACTTTGCGTTGCTATCTTGCTTGCTTTGCGTTGCTAGCTTTACTGTTTGCTTTGTTAGCTTGCTAGCTTTGCGTTGCTTGCTTGCTTTGCGTTTCTTGCTTTCTAGTTTTGCGTAGCTATCTTGCTAACTTTTCGTTTCTAGCTTGCTAGCTTTTCGTTTCTAGCTTGCTAGCTTTCCGTTGCTAGCTTGCTTGCTTTGTGTTGCTACCTTGCTAGCTTGTCGTTCATAGCTTGCTAACTTTGAGTTGCTCTCTTTCTAGATTGATAGATTTGCGTTGCTAACTTACTAGATTTGAGTTGCTATATAGCTAGTTTTGCTTTGTAAGCTTGCTAGTTTTCCGTTGCTAGCTTGCTAGCTTTGCGTTGCTAGCTTGGTACTTTTGCGTTGCTTGCTTGTTAGATATGCGTTACTAGCTTGCATGCTTAGCGTTGCTAGCTTGCTAGTTTTGCGTTTCAATCTTGTTAGTTTTGCGCTGCTAGCTTCATAGATTTGCGTTGCTAGCTTGTTAGCTTTACGTTCTTGCTTGCTTGTTTGCGTTGCTAGCTTGCTATCTTTGCGTTGCTAGCTTGCTAGCTTTCCGATGCTAGCTTGCTACATATGCGTTGTTAGTTTGCCAGCTTTGAATTGCTATATTGCCAGGTTTGCGTTTCTAGCTTGCCAGTGTGCGTTGCTAGCTTGCCAGGTTTGGGTTGCTACCTTGCTATCATTCGGTTGCTTGCTTGCTTGCTTTGGGTTCCTAGTTTGCTCTCTTTGCCTTACTAGCTTGGTAGCTTTGCGTTGCTTGCTTCCTTTGGGTTTCTTGCTTGCTAGCTTTGCGTTGCTAGCTGGCTAGCTTTACATTGCTATCTTGGTATCCTTGCATTATTAACATGATAGTTTGCGTTGCAAAGTTGATAGGTTTGCGTTCTTTCCTTGCTAGCCTTGCGTTGCTAGCTTGCTAGCATTCCGTTACTTGCTTGCTAGATATACAATGCTTGCTTGCTTGCTTTGCGTTGCTAGCTTGCTGTCTTTGCGTTTTTATCTTGCTATTTTTGTGTTGTTATCTTGTTAGATATGCGTTGCTAACTTGCCAACTTTGGTTTGCTACCTTGCCAAATGTGCGTAACTTGCTTGCCAGATTGCGTTTCTAGCTTTCCAGCTCTGCGTGATACCTTGCTATCTTTCCGTTGCTAGCTTGCTAGTTTTGTCTTGCTAGATTGCTAACTTTGCGTTGCTAGATTGCATACTTTGTGTTTCTTGCTTGTTTTGCGTTTCTTGCTTGCTAGCTTTGCGTTGCTAGCTTGCTAGGTTTGCTTCGCTAGCTTCCTAGATTAGCGTTGCTAAATTGGTAGCCTTGAGTTTCTAACTTCATAGTTTGCGTTGCCAGCCTCATAGGTTTTCGCTCCTACCTTGCTAGCTTGGCGTTGCTAGCTTGCAAGCTTTGCTTTGGTAGATAGCTAGCTTTGCGTTGCTAGCTTGCTAGCTTGCTATATAGGCGTAGGATGCTTGCCAGGATAGCGTACTAACTTGCTAACTATTCGTTGCTAGCTTGCTATCTTCCCATTAAATGCTTGCTAGTTATGCGTTGCTAGCTTGCCAGTTTTGAGTTGCTAGCTTGCCACCTATTCGTTGCTAGCTTGCTAGCTTTGCGTTGCTAGATTGCTAGCTTCCCGCTGCTATCTTGCTAGGTATGTGTTGCTAGGTTTCCAGCTTTGCGTTCCTAGAATGCCACTTTTGTTTGCTAGCTTGCCAGCTTTGCGTTGCTAGCTTGCCAGCTATGCGTTGCTAGCGTGCTAGCTTTGCGTTGCTAGCTTGACAGTTGGCGCTGCTAGCTTGCCAGCTTTGATTTGCTAGCTTGCTATATTTGCTTGGTTAACTTGCTTGCTTTGCGTTGCTAACTTGCTAACTTTCCGTTTATAACTTGCTAGCTTTGCGTTGCTAGCTTGCTAACTTTTCGTTGTTACATTGCTAGCTTTGCGTTGCTAGCTTGCTAGCTTTGCGTTGCTTGCTTGCTTTGCGTTTCTTGCTTGCTAGCTTTGCGTAGCTAGCTTGCTAGCTTTGCGTTTCTAGTGTGTTAGCTTTCCATTGCTAACATGCCAGCTTAGTGTTGCTACCTTGCTAGCTTGCTATCTTTGCGTTGCTAGCTTGGTAGCTTTGCGTTGTTAGCTTTTTAGTTATGCTTTGCTAGCTTGCTAGTTTTGCGTTTCAATCTTGGTAGTTTCTCGTTGCAACTTGATAGCTTTGCGTTGCTTGCTTATTAGCTTTGCGTTCTAGCTTGCTTGCTTTGCGTTGCTAGCTTGCTATCTTTGCGTTGCTAGCTTGCTATCTTTGCATTTCTAGCTTGCTATCTTTCATTTGCTAGCTTGCTAGATATGCGTGGCTAACTTGCCAACTTAGGGTTGCTACCTTGACTGGTTTGCGTTGCTAGCTTGCCAGTTTCCGCTGCTAGGTTGCCAGGTTTGCTTTGCTAACTTTGCTATCATTTCATTACTAGCTTGCTTGCTTTGAATTGCTAGTTTGCTAGCTTTGCGTTCCTAGTGTGCTAGGTTTGCCTTGCTTACTTGTTTTGCGTTTCTTGCTTGATAGCTTTGCGTTGCTAGCTTGCTAGCTTTCTTTGCTATCTTGCTAGCTTTGCCTTGCTAGCTTGTTAGCCTTGCGTTCTTAAATTGCTTGTTTGCTCTGCAAGGTAGAATGTTTTGCGTTCCTAACTTGCTAGCTTGTCGTAGCTAGCTTGCTAGCTTTGTGTTGATAGATAGCTAGCTTTGCGTTGCTAGCTTGCTAGATATGAGTAGCTAGCTTGCCAGCTTAGCGTTGCTAGCTTACCAACTTTGCGTTGCTAGCTTGCCAGCTTTGCGTTCCTAGCTTTCTAGATATGCGTGGCTAGCTTGCTAGCATTGCGTTCCTATCTGGCTAGCTAGATAGATATGCATAGCTATATTGCTAACTTTGCATTGCTACCTTGCTAGCTTTGCGTTGCTAGCTTGCAATCTTTGCTTTGCTAGCATGCTATCTTTGAATTGCTAGCTTGCTAGATTTGCGTTTCTAGCTTGTTACCTTGCTAGATATGCATTGCTAGCTTGCTAACATTTCGTTGCTAGCTTACGAGCTTGGCGTTGCTAGCTTGCTAGCTTTCCGTTGCTAGCTTGAAAACTTTGCGTTGCTAGTTTGCCTGATTTGCATTTCTAAATTTCCAGCTTTGCGTTTTTAGCTTTCCACCTAAGCGTTGCTAGCTTGCGAGCTATGCGTTCCTAGCTTGCTAGCTTTCCGTTGCTAGCTTGTTAGCTTGCTATATATGAGTTGCTAGATTGCTAGCTTTGCGTTTCTAGCTTGCTAGCTTTGCGTTGCTAGATTGCTAGATTTGGCTTGCTAGCTTGCTAGCTTTTCATTGCTAGCTTACCAGCTTTGATTTGATGGCTTGCCAGGTTTGC
>NW_019734028.1:0-288 GCF_002891405.2 Cryptotermes secundus
GCTGGCTTCCCACCGCGGCGGCGCGGGTTCGATCCCGGATCTGGTAAAGTGGGTTTGTGGTAGACAAATTGGCGTTGGGGCAGGTTTTCTCCGAGTACTTCGGTTTCCCCTGCCAGTCTTCATTCCACCAATTGCTCCACAATCACCCTCACCTATCATCTGGGGCTCGTACAATAGGCCAGAAGTGGCCGCAGTACAAGGGACATAGTCCCACCCCACTAGCAATAATAAAAACCGCTTCTTATTCTCTACTCTCTCATATATGCAGCGTATTACCAGCGGACATCT
>NW_019734029.1:0-829 GCF_002891405.2 Cryptotermes secundus
TGTAGTACAGCAATACCTCGCATAGTCCGGGTAATCAGTTCCTTGTGCTTTGAGTGTGTTATGGAGAATCATTTGCATGAAGGCAGGTTGAGAGTCTACTGCTGTACAGATTCCTAATTATGCATAACAAAATCAGAAGCAGAAGATTGGATATTTTGAGGATCAGAGGTATTCAGATCTTCCTCCTCCTCTGAGAATGTTAAATTATACATGCAGTGAAGTCTTTTCATGTCAACTGCTGTATCAGTATGGAGTAAAAATTTGATGTGTGAGAGATTTTCTCTGCCTTTTCATTATCTGCATTTGTAATGAGGGACACAAATAGACTCATTTATATGTAAATCAAGACCTTTCAGAACCTTCCAGAAACTGGCCAGTAGGGTGATAGTGAGTGGTGTCAAGTGGTCACCCATCCCATAGTGGGTTATTCTCATTATTGTTTAACTTAGAAATCTCAGTGAGTGACAGTAGAAAGTTGCCCATTTTTCATTGAGTCATGCTGAATAAGGAACCGGAATAGCTCAGTCAATGTAGCGACAGGCTACAGGCTGGTTGGCTGGGTTTGATTCCTGGCAGGGGCAAGACATTTTTCTCTTCTCTACAGCATCCAGACTGGCTCTGAGGTCCACACAGACTTTTAGCCAATGGGTGATAGGGCAGTTTCCCTGGGGGTAAAGCGGCCATGGTATAAAGCTGATCACTCACTCCCAGCTAGTACCAAGGTCAAGAATAGTGGACCTGTACCTCCGCTCCCCATGTGTCTTCTTAATTAATTAAACACAAAGGCAACTGTACCTTTCTTACCATGCTGAATGATGCTTATTTGAGT
>NW_019734030.1:0-530 GCF_002891405.2 Cryptotermes secundus
CAGTCGGTATAGCGACTGGCTACGGGCTCGACGACCGAGGGGTCGCAGTTCAAGTCCCGGTAGGTTAAAGAATTTTCACTTCTCCATGTCGTCCAGACCTGATCTGGGGTTCACTCAACCTCCAATAAACGGGGTGCCGGAGGCTCTCTCCCTGAGGTAAAGCGGCCGGGGCGTGAAGTTGACCAATCACCTCTAACTAGTGCCGAGGTCAAGGAAACGTGGATCTATACACCCACTCCCCATACGCCTTCATGGCGTAGTGCTTATTTATGTAATATGTACTCAACCCCCGCATAATTTTACGACATGTGATAGTGTACCATGCACCACGAGCTACCCTACTTGTTTATTCTAAGTTGTCCGTTTCCTGTGTGGGGTAGTCTAGACCCCGAAATTCTGAGTGAATACAAAATAAGAGGTTCACCCTTTTGGGGAGAGACGTGCTTATGGGCACTTCCTGCAGGTGTTCTCCCCTCGTGATAAAAAAAAAAATCATTTTAATTGGAATCCTCATTTAGAATTCCTATGAC
>NW_019734031.1:0-2241 GCF_002891405.2 Cryptotermes secundus
CATTGTCTACGCAACGGCTCCCTGTTGTCCTTATGGAGGGGGGGTGGGGGGATGGTGGTGGGAAAAAGTACATTCCTCCAGTGCAACTGAAGTTACTGTGAAGGCGATATTCAGCAGAGAACTGTTCGCACTGGTTCAATTGATCAGATCTTGATCCTTATCTCTCTGTGTGTGCACGTGTGCGCATCAGCAGCAGTATGTTTCAGTTGAGTACAGTCAGATAAATTAATTTTATATATCTCAATCATCATCATCATCAGTGATGATTGTTTTCTTCAGTGTGTGTCAGGCAGACTGTGAATGCTACCAACCTCTCTCTCTAGAAGCTTTAAACCCTCTCAGTATTTTTAATATAAAGGATATATATATATATATGATGGAGAATTTGGTGGAATGAAAAGACTGGTAGGGGAGAACCGAAGTACTCGGAGAATACCTGCCACTTTATCCACCACAAATTCCGCCACCCAACTTGGCCAAACACTGCCGGATCAAACCTGGGCCGCTGCCACCGCCGCAGTGGGAATCCACCTTTGAGCTATTCGCAGCGGTGGTGGCGGTCCTCCTTGTTGTATGTGTCAACAGCAGTTTTATTTAATGTGCCATCACCATCAAAACCTCTCTCTCTCTCACACACACACACACACACAGTTTAAATATATGGAGAGCCTGCCACTTGTATAAAAAGAGTTGTGATGAATAATAATAAGTGATCTTTTTGCAAACACGTGAATGAATACAGAACAGTATAAAAAAAAGTAAGTAGGCAGGCACTATACAAAACGTACTATATACTATGCTGCTGCTACACAAGCTGGAAGGGTTTGACGAGCCTGCTGCTGCTGATTAGGTGATTTTTCTTCTTCAATTTCCCTTGCTAAAAGAATCCTTTCAAGCCTCCTCACAACGCTCATTATTCATCATCTCTCTCTCTCTCTCTCTCATCTATAGGGGGGGGGCATGACCTGTTGTCAATATATATATATACATATAATTATATATTACACACAGTTTTTTTTATACTTTTTATTATATAAACAGAGAGCATCATCATCCATCCATATCTCCTGTTTCCTCTCTCTATTATTTATCTGACATTGTTGTGTTTGTGTTATGACAATGACGGTTTTCAGCAAGAAATAAATAAAATAAGTTTTTACCTTACCTGCTACCAACCACACAGCACACCCACCCGGCCAGTCATTATGATAATAATATATGATGATCTCTGCATATAAGCCTCTCCAGAGAGAGAGAGAGAGTCTGAGTCAGAGTCACTTTACGACTACTGCTGGTTTACCGCCATTCACTTCGTCTTGGCATCAGCCCCCTTGAGTCCCAGACCAGAGATTTTTTTTCCAACTAAACTCTTGCGGTTATAGTCGAAAAAGTGGGGTCCTGTCTTATGAATACACGACCTTTTGTCAAGTGTATTTCGAAAATGTAAATGTTATCAAAAACTCTGCTCCTTTTTACTCACAAGTACTCTGGGATTTGCTGCAATGAAAACTTGGTAGTCATTTGAACGTGTCATAAGCTTTGATGACCACCACGACTGCCGCCAAGTTTAAAACATTTTTTTATTTGCATTGAAGGAATTACTCCATAATCCTTGCCTCTTGGCCTGCTTTTTTTTGCCCACCACTAAATAATAAAATAATATTTAACCCCCATCATATACTGATCTCACTAATATAGGTAAAGGGGGGTGGGTCCTCTCCTACACACACACTCTCCATATATATATAATAAGTTTTTTGGGTGAAAGAGGTGTTATATTATATTGTAATAAATAAGAATTTTTAACTTTTATGTATGTTTTATTTATTATATTATTCATTTTACATTTTTTCTGCATTTGTAAAACTTATTGTGTATGTAAAAATTACCTTTCATAATAAATATTTTTATTAATGTGTATGTGTATGTCAAGCCCATATAGTCTAGTAGAGAAGATTATATTAAATTACTGGGGATGGGCAGTGTTGGTTTCGACGTAACAGATCAACTACAGATCAGATCTTTTGCATTCGTCAGATATTGGGGAAAAAAAATGGGAGTACAATGTGACAGTACCTCTTTTGACCTCTCTTGAGTTAATGTAACAAATGTGGTGGCATGTAAGTTTATTTATTGTCAGTACACTTCTGCGTACTGTGAACTTATTTGAAGACTTTAATTAATTTCTTAAGCTCATCATGTTTTGAAAGTTACTGTGAATATCAGACTGCAGGTTACGTT
>NW_019734032.1:0-1106 GCF_002891405.2 Cryptotermes secundus
TATGCAAACTGAATTTGTCCTATTCGTTCTCCCAACATTAAACATTTTTATGAAAGGTGTGTCCGGTTGGGGCCCAATGGAATCTCGACATGTCCCTGTGCCACATCTCTGGTTCGTTGCTGTGAGGAGAGATTAATGCTACAAAGGCTTTAAATTGGCATCGACTTTCTAGCCAGACCTGCATGTGAGCTGGCTACTATTGCTCACGTGCATTCCCCGTCTGTAAGAGAGAGGTGTGAAAGTGAGAGTCAATACCATGTGATCTGATACTGCGACAGAGGCACCATCAATCTGACAAATGGATAATTCAATTTTTTTACTGATAGATGAAGCAATTTTTTATGATCCACCTGTTTTAAAATATTAAGGTATGATATATGATCCACGAGTTATAAATTTTGGGAATGGTTTATATGCTTCGCGTATTAAATTTTCTTGAATTCTCGAAAAAAAAATGACGATTGTGCGTACTGCCATACCGATCTCATACGAGTTTATTAGAGGGGTAGATTTTCGGGCTTGCTAACATAGTTATCGATCTCCGAATTCACTCTATCCATAGATTGAATTTCCAGTCAATCTGTAACAGATTCTGAGAAAAGATATTTCCATCTCATCTATTCACAACGTAATTTCAAATCTCAGTCAACATTAATTAGATCTGAAATTCAAACGGAATTCCTGCGGATGGAATCCGAATTTAAATCAATATAATTAGAAATCCTTAAAACAAGTGTAATTTCAAAGCTAACAAGAGCTCTCATCGTCAAAAATTTCTCGACTTCTATGGAACAAGGGGATTCAGTACAGAGTTAAAAAAAAAATCCACAAATGGTCTCCATTCTGAGTCATATCCAGGTCAAAATATCACTCTACTTCTTGAAAATCTATTTTACTATTGCTCTGCGATCTACGTCTCAATAAAATTTTGTATGTATTTCTCATTTCTCTCAAATGTGCCACACACCCAACTCAGCTCATCGTATTTATTTCATCACCTTAATAAAAGGTTGTCAGCCTTACTCCCAAGAATACTCCAAGAATATTCCTGTTACTCATTTCTGAGTCGACCCCATGGTCATAGTGCGGCTGGAAGGATTAGGTAA
>NW_019734033.1:0-907 GCF_002891405.2 Cryptotermes secundus
GCTTTGGGTTGCTACCTTGCCAGGTTTGCCTTTCTAGCTTGCCAGATTTGCGTTGCAACCTTGCTATCATTACATTGCTTGCTTGCTTGCTTTGGGTTGCTAGTGTGCTAGCTTTGAGTTGCTAGCTTGCTAGCTTTGCGTTGCTAGCTTGCGAGACATGCGTTGCTAGCTTGCTAGCGTTGCGTTTCTGGCTTGCTATCCCTGCGTTGCGAGCTTGCTAGCTTTGCGTTGCTATCTTGCTAGCTTTGCTTTTCTATCTTGGTAACCTTGCGTTGCTAATTTGCTTGTTTGTGTCGCCAAGTTGATAGTTTTGCATTCCTTCGTTGATAGCTTGCCTATTTTGTGTTGCTAGATAGCTAGCTTTGCGTTGCTAGCTTGCGAGACATGCGTTGCTAGCTTGATAGCTTTGCGTTTCTGGCTTGCTATCCCTGCGTTGCGAGCTTGCTAGCTTTGCGTTGCTTGCTTGCTTGCTTTGCGTTTCTTGCTTGTTATTTTTTGCCAAGCTAGCTTGCTAGCTTTGCTTTTCTAGATTGCTTGCTTTGCGTTCCAAGCTTGTTAGCCTTGAGTTGCTAACTTGCTAGTTTGCGTTGCCAGGTTGATAGGTTTGCGTTTCTACCTTGCTAGCTTGGCGTTGCTAGCTTACTAGCTTTGTGTTGATAGATAGCTAGCTTTGCGTTGCTAGCTTTCTAGATATGCGTAGGGAGCTTGCCAGCTTAGCGTTGCTATCTTGCCAACTTTGCGTTTCTAACTTGCCATTTTGCGTTCCAAGCATGCTAGATTTGCGCGGCTAGCTTGCTAGCATTGCGTTGCTAACTTGCTAGCTTTCCGTTGAAATTTGCTAGCTGCGCATTGCTAGCTTGCCAGGTTTGCTTTGCTAGCTTGCTAGCTATGCTTTGCTTGCTTGCTT
>NW_019734034.1:0-813 GCF_002891405.2 Cryptotermes secundus
CATTTCTCACTGTTGCATGTGCACTACATGACTTAGCCACATCTCGCTCCTTGAACTCATTGCTCTCCTACATAATATCGAAAACCGTTGTCACCCAAGTGTAAGGAACTCCGCACATGGATTATGAAAACAAACAGAAGCGGGTCACTAAATATTTAGTTTCTTTGACAAAGAGAAGTGATATATGAAAATAAAACTCTTGTCTGCTCACACAAACATGAGACACAATACTTTCTCTCACAGCAAGAAATGTTTCTTCAGCTCCATACAGTACAATTCTTGCCACTCTTGTTGCAAGAGAGTGCAGAATATTTTGTAACCTTCATCACATGAAAAACATCTTATGGGATTCATTGGAATTAGCTCACAAGAGTTCTAGTAACTTAAATTCTTGGTTCTAACATATGTCAAACTGCAAACAGTTCTGTGACTCCCTAAGGATTTTTGCTGCTACAGAGTTTCTCTCAAATACAGTGCAGTTTACATCAAATTTAATTTCATCTAAATCAGAACTCCTTAAAATGAAATGGAAGTGGTACATCACAAGCAGCTTACATTCAACAAACTATAAGTGTCTAGAGACACTTCAGAACAAGGCCTTGAAAGGCAAGCAGTATAGTGCAGTTGTTCTATTTGCACAGTCAGACAGCCAGACACATGGCGATGAGATAGGCAACTGCAATTCCTGCCTATCTGTGATATCTGCCTAACAGTGGACATATAGAAGCATACAGCTCACTTCAGGTTCAACCTTTATCTCCTGAAATTTTATTTGCAGAGGATCCGCTTCCTCTTGTGAGTCTGAGACCTCCT
>NW_019734035.1:0-9137 GCF_002891405.2 Cryptotermes secundus
GCTGCATGGCACTGGGGTGGTTATTGGCCAGTGTCGCGAACGATCTCCCCGGGGCACCAGGCAGCACCCCGTTGTATTTATGCCTTCAACCCGAATGGGGCTCTGCGGGTGGTGAACTTTCAAATCCCCATTACTCGTGGGACCAAAATGAAAAAGGGACCTAACAAAGAAAAAGGTTCGTAAGGACCTTAAACTGACGAAGGACGCCCCTTTAAGGGGATCCCTACAAGAAATGCTTCAGCAGGGGGCTAGAAGCTCTGGTGAACCATTAAGGGGCACAGTTGCAACCGGCGAACCTGCTGTTGAAATATCAGCCAAAGGCGAGGATGTACCAGTGATTCAAAACTTGACGGAGGCAAAACCAAAAACTGCTCTCTTGGGAGTCGGTAGTACTGACACACTACTGCAGGGAGCCAGTACCTCCAACATACCTGTAGCAGAGGAAAGACTGGGACACCTAGGCTCTGGAATAGGTGGACCCCGTGTGGCGATGAAACCTTTGTCAGGGGCAGCTAAGCGGAAGTTACAAAGGGAGAAAGCTGGGACAGGCAAAGCAGGACGGGGAGCGGTTAGCAACCAGGAACTGCAAGCTCGTCCAACTGGGGATAAACCCCCACTGCCACCTTTAAGAGGCCAATGTCGGAGGGCAGTACCCCATACAGAAACGGCCCGAAATCTGAAAAAGCCCGGGGACTGTAAAGGACCAGGGACTTACAAGGAGGCTCTGACCAATATAAATGTAGCTATCTACAAGGACACTTATCCTGAGGATATGCTTACGGTAGACGACCAAAATTCCCTTCTGGAAGCATTGGGCGAGGTGTTACGTAGGACTCCAAAGGCAGAACTACCGCACCTAAAATCCTACAAATTGTTGGGAGGGGCACTTATGTATATATGTGCCTATCAACAGTCTGGTCAGTGGCTCATCAGAACCGTGGACAACCACAGGCTTAAATCAGGGACCAGGCTGAAGGCTACTGATGCCAGGAACCTGCCCAAGCCTGTTAAAATAGCTCTACGGACTAGGGACAAAATTGCCCGAAACAGGAAGAGCTACTGAAATGGATTGCAGACCTCAGTCCGGGACTCCATACATAGAACTGGAGGGTATTAGACAAGCAATCTGAGACGAAGGGCCAAAGGCTTGTCCTATTCATTGACCGGGACTCTTATACTATTATACAGAGGACCGGTTATAAAATATTTACAGGACTCTCACAGGGGACTGTTAAGGTGCTGGACGATCATGAAGTTCGGCGCCGGGCGGAACCCTTGACAGACACTATATCTTCTAGCTCAGTCTCTGAGGAGGAGGGGATGAGGTACCCAGCCCCTCGGATGACCGAGGTAAAAATGGATCAGGGGACCTCTTCACATGGAACCCAGTCCGAGAAAGAGGAGGGACATACGATGGAAGTTGGCACCTCCTCAATTGGAAGAGATCATGAAATTTCTCCAAATCAACCTACACCACAGCAAAGCTGCCACGGCAGCTCTGTGCCAACAGCTAGTTGAGGGTAGGGCAGACATAGCACTTATTAAGGAACCTTGGTTATATGAGGGTCGAATAAGAGGCTTAAATAATACAGGGGGAACGGTTTACTCTGTTGTACCCACTAACAATCTTTTGTTTATATCAGGAATCATGTTAATCCCTTGACTTTGCTGGAGATCTGTTCTAGGGATACAATGGCGGTAAGGATAACACATCCGTATCGAGAAGGCAGCAAGGAGCTCATAGTTGCTTCAGTCTACCTTCCATACGACTCGGATGAACCACCACCAACTAAGGAAATGAGGGACATCATAGATTACTGCTTTAGCAGGAAAAAGCAACTCATCATTGGGTGTGATGCCAACGTGCACCACATCTTGTGGGGGAGCACCGGCACTAACCCAAGGGGAGAGAGCCTTATGGAATTTCCAGTGAGTTCGAACCTGAATATTCTAAACCATGGTAATGAACCTACCTTTGTGGTTTGCAATAGGCAGGAGGTTACAGATCTGTCACTAGGGACTAATAACATAGGAAACCTGGTAAGTAACTGGCATGTATCTGATAAGCCGTCTCTATCGAGACCATAGATATATATGCTTTAAAATAGGTAACATCACAGTAGATCAAACTACTTATAGGATCCTAAGGGAACCAATTGGGAGTTTTGGACAGAAGACCTGAAGGTAAATCTAGAGGCCATCTAGCGTAATATAAGTACAATTAAGGATGTTGATCGGTCCGTTGACCAGTTGCAACTGGCTATTATCTCGTCCTTTAATCAGAATTGTCCGGCTAGGACCACTCGAGGACCAAGGAGTACACCTTGGTGGAATAAACAGCTGAGTGGGCTTAGGATCAAAACAAGAAGGTTGTTTCATACAGCTAAAAGAACATGGTAGTGGGACACCTATAAGGAAGCCCTGACCTGTTACAAGAAAGAAATAAGGAAAGCCAAGCAATCCTCATGGAGGAGGTACTGCCAGGGGATCAATGATGTACCAGGTAGTGCCAGACTCATGAGAATCATGGCAAAACAGGCGACCAATAAGGTCAGCAAAATTAAGCTGCCTAACGGACAGTATAATCAAACAGAAAGGGAAACGCTAAATGAATTATTCAGGGTCCACTTTCCTGATTCAAAATTAACTGAAAGTTTGGACGATGGGCAGGGGCAGCAGAACCTGGACACTTGCCAAAGCAAGATGACCAGGGTAGACTGGAACCTGGCCAAAGTCATAATTAATCAATCAAAAATAAGATGGGCACTGAACACTTCCAGACCATTTAAATCAGCGGGAAAAGATGGAATTATACCGGCACTTTTCCAACATGGGGCGGAACTTTTGATTCTATACCTACGCCGCATATATAGAGCCTGCTTGGCATATGGTTTCATCCCCACAGCCTAGAGTCATGTTAAGGTGACGTTTATTCCATAGCCCGGGAGACTTGATTATACCGAGGCTAAGGCTTGTCGTCCTATCAGCCTGTCGTCTTCCCTTTTGAAAACGATGGAGAAACTAGTGGATAGGGATATTAGGGACGGGGTATTGAGGACATGTCCTCTACACCGAAACCAACATGCCTACCAAACAGGAAAATCTACCGAAAGTGCACTACACAGTGTGTTGAACGCATAAAAAGTGCAATTGAACACAAAGATATTGCCTTAGGTGCATTCCTTGATATAGAGCAAGCTTTTGATAGGACCTCATTTGATACAATCAAACAGGCTGCTGGAAGGCATATCATACAGCCTACAATGTGCAGATGGATCAATAATATGCTGTAAAGCAGAACCATAACTGCTACATTATCGGGAGAGACCTTGGGGACGTCCGCGTCTAGGGGATGTCCGCCTCTACTGTGGAGTCTGGTCGTCGACGTTCTCCTGTGGGGACTTAATGATGATGGGTATTATAGAGTAGGATATTCTGATGACATAGCAATTCTCATAAATGGAAAATTCCTTTCGACCATATCAGAGCGCCTTCAATCCGCTCTGTACATGGTCCAACGATGGTGTGAAAGAACAGGTCTTGCCATCAATGCCAACAAGACGGTAATTATGCCGTTTGCTAGGAAGAGAAATGTAAAGGGTCCTAATTAACCGACTCTCTTTAATAAGACAATCCAGCTCTCCAGCGATGTCAAGTGCCTTGATCTAGTATTAGACAAGTCATTAACAAAGCCTATAAGGCGCTTTGGACACGCAGAGGCATGTTTGGTAAAACTTGGGACTGCAGCCACATTTTGTACTTTGGATATACACTGCGGTTGTGAGACCCATAATTACTTATGTTGTCACAGTATGGTGGCCCAGAGTTAAATTCAAGACAAGCAAGGCAGAACTTAGCAAATTGCAAAAGTTGGCTTGCTTAGGTATTACAGGAGCATTTCGAACATCTCCAACAACTATACTGGAGATACTCCTTGGACTCCCCCCACTACATATACAGTTGGATGCAGAGGCCAGGGCAGGAGTTTACCGTCTCCAGTGCAGTGGACAATGGAAACCTAGATCTGATGGTTTCGGCCATGCAGACATGACTCAGGACATGAAAAAGAACCCATACTACAAATGGGGTCTGACAAAATGATAGTGAGACATGTATATGAAAAACCCTTCACGGTCAGATTTTCTGACAGGAGTGAATGGGAAGACGGGTTTCAGCCTGACAGAAAAGGTCAACTAATCTGGTATACAGATGGTTCCAAGACAAATAAGGGCACTGAAACTTCGGAGTACTGCCATGGCACAAGGAGGAAACTTAGTTTCCGCCTTGGGGGGTACACAACAGTATTCCAGGCAGAAGTATATGCCATTAAAGCATGTATTATGGAGAATTTAGAAAGGAACTATAGAAATAGGAACGTCTACATTTTATCTGACAGCCAGTCTTTACTCAAAGTACTTGACAAACACCAGATCAATTCAAAATTGGTCTGGGATTGCCACCAAACCCTCATGGAACTGGCCAAACATAACAGAGTACAACTGATATGGGTGCAGGGGCTTGAGGGTGTTGCTGGAAATGAAGCAGCAGACCAATTAGATAAAATTGGTGCTGAATACCGGTTCATAGGACCTGAACCAGCCTGTGGCATCTCTCTAGGAGTTGCCAAACAAGCAATCAGGGACTGGACTGACATGAAACTCAAGGATTACTGGGAATCCTTAACTGGACTCAGACAAGCAAAGGGACTCATATGACGATCTGCTGCTAAAAGAGTGAAGGAACTGTTGTAGCTCAACAGGAACCAGCTACGATGGGTGGTAGGATTACTTACAGGACACTGTCACCTAAAAGGACTCCTGTTCAAACTGGGACTGAGTGATAGTCACACCTGTGAGAGGTGTCAGAAAATGAAACAGCCACTCACGTCCTGTGTGAATGTGAGGCTCTAGCTTATTTAACCTTTAAGTGCCGAAGTGCCCCGTTTGTGGTAGTCATGATTAAGGTCGTCATGGCCAAAGTGCCCCGTTTGTGCCAGTCAGGCATTTAAACTCCGCTAGTGGAAGCGCGCGCAAACGCCACTAGTGGAAGCACATGCACAGTCCTAACTATTTATTTTAAAATGTAGTAATTACCAGACATACTTGAGTAAAACCCTAATAGAGGAATTAAATTGATACCTAAATGAACAATAGCAAATAGAAAAATACGTATGAGTTATGCCAAAACTTATCCACGATCCAGTAATTTTATTGCAGATTCTGCAGATAGGTATGTTAAAAATATATTGTAAAATTCGATGTACATACCTTTTTGTTGTTACCTGCTTGATGTATATATAGGCTGAAATTATACTACAGTATTCGATTTCGCTACGAACGCACAGAAAGCAGATCGCACTCTGTATCTGAACCACGATGCAGCTGTCTGCTCATTCAAATAGAAGGGGCAATAAAGTTTTGCAGCTCTAACGGGAGGTCTTAGCACTGAAGAAGGGACCCCTCTAGCTTTCTCTTGAATAGCCATGCTTTCATTCTTCTGTCCTTCAGTCAAAAGATTCGAAAATCCGAAGAGTGTAAGCAGGGCTAGCAGAAGACCAAATGATTTTATTGCTTCCATCTGTTTTATGACACCAGGGACTGCTATTCGTCAAGTTACAAACAGAAATGAATTTATAATGCAGAACAGCTCTGTGAAGATCTGGGAAACCATTTTTGCAGTAGGCATCAAAATTAAAACAAAAAATTTAAAATAGAGTATAACTATTTGATTAAAATATCAAATCTTCCGTCATAATATGCGACACTATATTCTTTGCTGATATAAACAAAGTTAATACCATCCATTTATCATAAGGATTGAACAAGATACAGCGTTTTTAAACACAACGCTTAAAATTGATTAAGCGCCTAATAGGAACGGATATTTAAACGCTGAGTAGCAACGGGCATTTAAACGCGCACCAGCAGCGGGCATTTAAATAAACTCCGGCCAGCTCAAGCTTACCATTATTTCGAAGTCCGGCGTTTAAAGGTTAAATGCTGAACGCTGGTTGCTCAGAATATGTGTGACAGAACTGGGGCTTTGCATTCACCATATTCTGCGTGACCCAATATTTGTGTGTGTAAATGTAGCACTGATTTTCATGACACTGTAAAGATATTTAAAGCTGCTGTATCTGAGTTTATTACCACGATAACTATGAACAGTAGAGCTTTCTCGGATGTAATGCAGTGTAATTAGGTAAAAACGCACTGACATTTTGGAGGATATACTGCTTCCACTTTCAGGGTAAAAGCGTATGCCAAGCAAGGCACCAGCATGAAGCAGGCAATAAACAGTGCTACTTTCTTGCGTGGCTGACATCATTTACCCTGCAGATGGAGGAGACAGGTTCCTCTGTAATGTCAGGGGACTTCCAGTGTCATTACATCCCTGAAGATTGTGATCTAGATACTTAGAGAATCTGTATATGCAAAACTGTACTCATGAAAGTGATGTTATATGTTGAAGTCATCCCCTCCAGATCTTTCCAGCTAAGAGATCAGCTTCACTGGCAAGGACAGCTTGTGTCTGTGGTTGTTGTTTGCTCATCTTTGGCCTGAAACCTACAGCAAGTCCGTTTGCTGCTCTAACCAACTGAACAGGTTTCTGTCCTCGAGGAAGAGAAGTTCACTGGCAGGGACATCTTGTGACTGTGGTTGCTGGTTGCTCATTTCTGGCCTGAAGCCTACAGCAAGTCAGTTTGCTGCTGTAACCAACTGAACAGCTTTCTGTCCTCAAGGAAGAGAAGTTCACGGGCAGGGACATCTTGTGACTGTGGTTGCTGGTTGCTCATCTCTGGCCTAAAGCCTACAGCAAGTCAGTTTGCTCTCTAACCAAATGAAGAGCTTTCTGTCCTCGAGGAAGAGAAGTTCACTGGCAAGACTGGAAAGGGTGTAATGTATAGTAAGGCAGGAAAGTAAATAAATGTGAAAGTTTTTGTTGTACATTCGTTTGCACATGACAAATATTAGCACACACAGATTGAAGGATGGGACAGATGTTATGATATAAGTCTGACTTTCCATGTAATTGGCACAAACAGGATAACATTGACCAGCTATACCAGCCAAAATTTAACGATTAGAGGACGGGCCATTTAAATTCCGGTAGTGGCAGCGGGACGGAGTTAATTTAAATGCCCTCCATTGTAGTGTAATAAAAATTGTAATCATGTTACTCAAAATGCTGTGATTTCTACAATTTTTGTTATAAACGAACGAAATAAACACTATTTTTATCTAGAAAGTATATAGAATCAGATATTGTAATTTACAGATTTTAGAATCTGTAAAAATTATTACATTGATTCCAGAAATTAATTTTCCCCTATTTTGAGCATCTGTCCACAAAAAAGCATAAAGCTCCTGCACAATACGTTTCTGCAGTATAAATTCATGGTGCTGACGCACTGTCTGTGTTTTTTATCTGGCAATAAGAGAAGATGTTTACGTACTGCAAATTCTCCCGTCACGTAGGCTTCCTGTATACCCGAGTGTGGGCGAGTTCTTATCCTACATTGCCTTATGAAACTCTCTTTGTTTATTCACGTATGTCGGACACAGAGGCAGTTCTTGGAATATCACCTCATTCCGCTTGCTTCCACGTCCCTTCAGAATAAACTGTATTGCATTCTGCATAGTGTGATTTACGAGCGGCCTCTCAATTTCGACTTCTTCAATGCGAAAAGGGGCCATGGTGCATAGTTGAAATTGCGATGTTTTATAAGCGTTATGAATAGAGGACACCACTCGCTATCGCTAGCTTACTTCCTGCTAATACGAGACTAACATTGTGTGTGCGTGCTTCGCGTGGAAAACAGAGTAAATTACGGACAAATTGCATGAATTGCGACGTCGGGCTCTGCATTTAATGACATGCAACATCCAGTTAGATGATGCAGGAGGGAAGACAGTCTACTTATAAAGCTGGTGTCCAAAAATAATATAAGTATAACAAGAATTTCTATCTTAAAATTACATTTAAAACACTGTGCGTATGCACGGCCTGCGAGTCACCATACGGTGTCCTTCGGCAACCTCGGCATAATTTAAAGGTCCCCATACGGTGTCTTTCGGCTCATAAATGTTAAATTATAGAGAATATCCAGACACCAGAAATGTTCATTAAGTCTGCTATGAAATAACAAAGTCATGTAACGTACATCCTTCTAGCCCCACTATGGCCCTGGGGTCGACTCAGCCTCTAACAGAAATGAGTACCAGGAATATTCTTGGGGCTAAATGAAGGCCGGAAAGTAAGGCTGAAAACTTGCCGCCATCTATAAGCCGACTGTCTAGAAAATGTGGGAACCTCAACATCTCACAAAATTATGGGCATCCATGTCCTGTTACAGGGATACCTTTACTTTTTTACTTTCTTATACATGTCTAGCTCATCTCATCCTCCTTGCTTTACTCGTCATAATAACACCTACGTTGTAAACACAGTGGGGAGGAGAATGGTAACAAACTAAAGAGTACAAGAAAATATTAGAGAAAGAATAACAAATGCAGACAAATTTTACTGCTTAGTTACTGATGTCCGAAGAAGCATGAGTCATGGTTCGATGAAGGATGCTCAAAATTATTGGAGCAAAGAAAGCAGGCCAAATTGCAATGGTTACAGGATCCAAGCAAGTTAAATGGGGATAATCTGAACAATATAAGGCATGAAACCAGCAGGCATTTCAGGAATAAAAAGGGGGAATATCTGAAAGGCAAAATTGATGAGCTTGCAATGAACAGTAAGAACAATAACAGAGACCTGTATAGTGGAATAAATTAATTTAAGAGGGGTTACAAGCCTAGCAGTAACTTAGTGAAGGATGAGAATGGTGATCTGCTTCCAGATTCCCACAACATTTTGAATAGGTGGAGGAACTACTTCTTTCAGTTACTGAATGTACATAGGGTCAGTGATGTTAGGCAGACAGAAACCCATACAGCTGAGCCGTTAGTACCTCATCCTAGCCCTTTTGAGGTTGAAAGTGTTATTGCAAAATTGAAACGGTACAAATTGCCAGATAACGATAAAATTCTGGCAGTTATTCAAGCAGGAGGCAATATATTATGTTCTAAGATCCACAATCGAATTACTTCTATTTGGCATAAGAAAAAATTGCCTGATCAGTGGAA
>NW_019734036.1:0-337 GCF_002891405.2 Cryptotermes secundus
TGGAAACGCAAATCTTGCTAGCTAGCAACGACAAGCTAGCACGGTAACAACGCAAAATTATCAAGCTGGCAACGCAAAGCTAACAAGCTAGCAACGCATGTCAACCGAGCTAGCAGCGCAAAGCTAGCAAGCTAGCAACGCAAAGCTAGCAAGCAAGAAACGCAAAGCAAGGAAGCAAGCAACGCAATGGTATCAAGCTAGCAACGCAAAAGCTAGCTAGCTAGCAACGCAAAGATCGCAAGCTAGCAACGGAAAGCTGGCAAGATAGCAACGCATATCTAGAAATCTAGCAAGCTAGCAACGCAAACCTAGCTACCTAGCAACGCAAAGCTAGCTA
>NW_019734037.1:0-237 GCF_002891405.2 Cryptotermes secundus
GGTTTCTAGTTTGCTAGCTTTGCGTTGCTTGTTTGCTTTGCGTTTTTGTTTGCTAGTTTTGCGTTGCTCTCTTCCTAGCTTTGCTTAGCTAGTCTGGTAGAATTGCGTTGCTAACTTGCTAGTTTGCGTTGCAATTTTGATATGTTTGCTTTCCTTCCTTGCTAGCTTGGCGTTGCTAGCTTGCGTATTTTGTGTTGCTAGCTTGCTAGCTTTGCGTTTCTTGCTTGTTTGCGTTTC
>NW_019734037.1:306-425 GCF_002891405.2 Cryptotermes secundus
AGCTTTGCTTTGCTAGCTTGCCAGGTTTGCATTGCTAACTTGCTATCTTTGTGTTGCTAGCTTCCTATCTTTGTGTTGCTAGCTTCCTAGCTTTCCGTTGCAAGCTTGCTAGATATGCG
>NW_019734038.1:0-621 GCF_002891405.2 Cryptotermes secundus
AAAGGAAGTCCGAGAGAAGGATGTAGAAGTACCTCCAACTCAAACGAGAAAAACCAATGAACTTGAAGATAGTGAGACAGATGAAGAATTATCGGAAGTAAGTCCGACCACAGAGAATCAACAGCATCCGGAATGGACGCCAGAGACACGTTACTTACGACGGAAGATAGTTACTGAAAATAATAGGTCCTTAGGAAGCATGAACGATAGTCCGTATGCGTTGCGGTCAAAGTCCAGTCGAACTCAGTTCCCGGAAGATAGGAATGAGTCACACAATATTGCGTTACAAACGCCAGAGAATTCAAGAAATCAGTGCACAGACGACTCAGAGGATTTACAGGAAGATGTGAATACTCCACATACGCATTCTTATAATTTAAGAAGTCGAACCCAGACTTCATAGGCAAAGGTAGATTAGTTGACAATGAAATAATATGAATAAGCATTAGAGATGTAATGAAACAGCTGTGCACAAGCAGGCAAGTGATAAACGGAAACGCCTTATCACGAAAGCAACGGAAGCTAGTGAGATAACATATAGTATATTAGGTCAGTTACTGTATAAAGTAGATAGATGTTAAGAACAAGGTTGCAATGAATTTTATATGTATGTTCCAGGGT
>NW_019734039.1:0-211 GCF_002891405.2 Cryptotermes secundus
TCAATACTCAGTGTTCTAAATACTCTCAAGTCTTCAATACGTGTTTGTTAGCTCAGCTTGTTGTGCGAACTGGATACCAGACACCATTCCTCGCCATTTTGTTTCTACTGTCCGATGTTACGTGACGGGCGCAACGAACTCTCCGTAGTTCATTTCTGGGGAGACGCGCTCTTTGCTTCTGTATTGTGTCTGCGCACCCTCCCTCTGTTCT
>NW_019734039.1:285-467 GCF_002891405.2 Cryptotermes secundus
TGTATTCGATTTGTCGCTGTTGCCCGTCGTGTATTTGAGAGAGTACTCCATCCAATTCTGACATTACATGCATCTGTGTCCATGATGAACTTTTCTCTCTCCTGGCTGTGTGGGTAGGCGGAATAGGGGCGGTGCATTGTTTGGAAAGTGGCCTCCCCGTCTCTGGAGTCCACTGGAAGAAG
>NW_019734040.1:0-793 GCF_002891405.2 Cryptotermes secundus
GTTGCTACGTTGCTGGCTTGATAATTTTGCGTTGCTAGCTTGCTAGATTTGCCTTGGAAACTTGAAAGCTTTGCGTTCCTAGCCTGCTAACATTGGGTTGCTAGCTTGCAGGCTTAAATTTGCTACCTTGCTAGCTTTCCGTTGCTAGCTGGGTAGCTTTGATTTGCTAGCTTGCCAGCATTGCGTTGAGAGCTGGCTAGGTTTGCATTGGTAGCTTGCTGGCTTTGCGTTTCTAGCTTCCTAGCTTTGCTGTGCTAGCTTGATAGCTTCCAGTTGCTAAGTGGCTAGCTTTGCTTTGCTTGCTTGATAGCTTTGCTTTGCTATCTTGCTAGATTTGCGTTGCTTGCTTGCTTGCTTGCTTTCTTTGCGATTCTTGCTGGATTGCTTTCCGTTGCAAGCTTGCTAGATATACTTTGCTACCTTGCTAGCTTTGCGTTGCTACCTTGACAGCTTTGCGTAGCTAGCTTGCTAACTTTGCAATACTAGCTAGCCAGCTTTGCGTTTCAAGCTTGCCAGCTTTTTGTTGCTACCTTGCCAGTTTAACGTTGCTATATTGCCAGCATTGCGTTGATAGCTTGTTACTTTCCCTTCCTAGCTTGCTAGCTTGCTTGATATGCGTTCCTAGCTTGATAGCTTATAGTTGCTATCTTGCTGTCTTTGCGTTGCTAGCTGGTTATATTTGCGTTGCAGGTTTGCTCGCTTTGCGTTGCTAACTTGCTAGCTTGGCTTTGGTCGCTGGCTAGCTTTACGTTTGTAGTTTGCTAGCATTGTGTTGCTGAGTTTGCTAGACTGC
>NW_019734041.1:0-731 GCF_002891405.2 Cryptotermes secundus
GGGTTATCTGTCAGTCCCAACTTGAAAATGTATCCTTTCAGGAGGCAGTAATTAATCGTACCACTCATCCTAGTTGATCTTTGTTTAATCTCAACAGATCGTTCTTTCTTCTGGCAGAGGGTCCTGCTATAGAACCCTTTGCATGTCTGAGTCAAATTATGGATTCCCAGTATTTTTTATGGTTTCTATCAGTCTAGTCCCTGATCACTATTTCGGCAACTCCAATTGAGATGCTGCAAGCTTGTTCACATCCTATGAATGGCTGTTCCTATTGTGAAACGGGCAGGTCATATAGCATGCATGTGAGAATGAGAAATGCATACAAAAATTTTGGCAGGAAACCTGAAAGAATGAGATCACTTGGGGGAGACCATTGTGAAGATGGATTTTGTTAAAGATACAATTATGGGAGTTTGGACTGTGTTTGTATTAGGATGCAAAGTCATGATGGCCATGTGTGAACACAGTAATGAGTCCTTAGGTTCCATAAAGAGCAGATGTGTATTGTCTGTACTTCCACAGGGACCACAGGTTTCTCAGGAAGGTCCCTGCAATATGAACTTAACCCTTCCTAAGTCCGTAGAGAAGAAATCTGTACAGAGCAACTGTTATGGGTTAGATGTAATGAGAAACAGCTACAGCAAGGAGAGCGTATATTGTTTTATGTGTGGCGTTGTACAGCCATAACTGATAGAAGATATGATGCTTTTACAGAACTGTACAAATTCAGA
>NW_019734042.1:0-1976 GCF_002891405.2 Cryptotermes secundus
ATGGAATTTGCTTCACCCCTGGATTTCCAGTAAACTGTCCCAAAAGAGGCATCTTGTCTACTTTTCCCCATGTGGCTTTCCCCGCAATGTTGCTACCCGCACATTCGTCGGAGCTATGGTCACTTTCACTTTCACTGTCTGTGGTCACAACTTTTTGTTTGCCCTTGCCACACTCACTATCAGATTGTGAGTCGCTATCACTAGCAGACTCACAAGGGACATGAGATAGCTCATCGGAGAAGAAGTCAGATATTTCTTGTTCTCCAAGAAATCGCATGGGTGTCAACCGCTTTGGTCTTTGATCCATATTGAACTCCTGACTGACCGCTTGCTACGTAAAGCTTGAAGAAATAAAGGCATTTATTTTCCCTTGCAGGGGCATAGAGTTACAGCGAGGTCTAGTAGCTGATTAGTCAGCAGATATTCCAGAGTCTTATAACGCAGCTGCAAGCAGCTACGTGCTAGCTAGGTGGAGCCAGAGAGATGTATAGTGTGTTGCAACTTATTGTGTTTTAAAAACCTGTTAACACGCGAACGGTCCGCCATGTTTAAAAGCAAAAAACCTTTTAAAGGGTGCGCGGTCCGCAAAGTGTTAAGATTACGTCACTTGGGTCAGTAGTCACTTGGGTCAGTAGTTTATGGAACCAAGTGACTATTTCGACACCCCCCCATACAAAATCCTGCACTTCATTCAAAGCAGAGGATTTCTGAGGGATAATCAAAAGGGAAAGCACAATAGACCACTGTAGGTCGTGGTGCAAGGGATGAGAAGGCCTACCCCTTATACATTCATTCATTCATTCATTCATTCATTCATTCAACACAACCAGCTGAATTTCTAAGATAATAAAGATAATATGATACTCTTATTTTCCTACTTTTTATTGGCTTACTGTGCCAAAAAATAATTTTAAAGGAGTGTAGATCAATACACCAATTCTATATACATTTCTGAACATGATATGAAAATTAGAAAAAACAAAACATCAGTTTTTCCCAGTTTATTACACTTTAAGTGAAATGTTGCTTTCACCATTTTAAATGTTTAACTTGGCTTTGACTAAGAAGTCAGTTCTCAAGAGAAGCACGCGAACAGAGTACAGAAGAATACAGGAGGTCGCCATGTGAGAATCTAAGCGCGAGTGTGCTGTGGTGCAGACATATCTGGAGTGATCAGAAGTACTAGTTCATGTGTTTAAATTACATTACCAGATGATGATGAGTAGTGTGTGTGTGTGTGTGTGTGCGCTTGTGCGTTTTGCATGTTAGTGTTCGTATGCGTGCGCGCGCCTGCAAAAGCCAATTATGAAGTTTGTGTAAATCAGCGATAGCGCTCTAATTTTTGTGTATTTAAAATAGTGTGTAACCCAGCTGATAATAAATCCAATCATCCGTACTAGAACCCGTCATTTTGTCACGCATACCCCCTACACGTAACATACAAATTCCACTGTGAACGCAACAATAGTTTATTAACGTATGTAGCCCTACATGTTTCCCCCAAACGGACAATCGTCAGTTGCTGCAAGTCTCACATACTGAAGCAGTCAACTGTCAAGTTAAGTCAAAGTCACATTGCGAACCCTAAGGTTCATTACCGTATTCACAAGAGCCCCCCACTGACATTCAGATTTCAGCATTGATAGCTCCACTCTCCAGTATTTCCGGAATCCCGGTTCTGGAACTTTCGCCATCTTGGTGTACACTCAGATATACCGTTTCTTTGTTGCTTCGCAGAGCACTGCGCACAGCCGCAGAACTTTAACATTAAAGACTTTATAATTGTCCTAAAGCCACCTCTGGAAGAGATTGTCTCTCCTCCATCATCATCATAATTCGAAAAAAAATTCGATTTCTCTCTGATTTGCGTCTCTGGTCATTTAAATCGCATGGTATCAAAAGGGGGGAGTTAACCGAAGAATCCAGGGCATAGATCGTTATTGGAAGTAATAAAATACATAACGACAGAGAGAGAG